>NC_091214.1:23785168-24067668 GCF_040958095.1 Procambarus clarkii
ATGGAAGAAAAATTACAAAGATTTGCAACAAGAATGGTGCCAGAGCTAAGAGGGTTAAGCTACAAAGATAGGTTAGTGGAAGAAAATCTCCCCCTCCCCCCTTTATCCTTGTAGAGGGAACTGAGGAGATATGATCACAACCTACAAGATAACGAGACGAATGGATAAGGTGCGACAAAGATAGCCTCTTCAAATTTAGAGAAAGCAGGACAAGAGGACACAGGTGTTGTTGTTTAAGATTCGCTACTTGGAACAAAAAGTTCCAAGTAGCACGGGCTATGGTGAGCCCGTAGTTACTGGCAGCTGGAAACACAAATGAGCCGAAGGAGTGAAGGAAATTACACACTGAAATCATAATTACGTAATGCATCAAATGAACAAATCCACAAGGGCCATGGATTTGTGTAAAATCCTGGTTTGTGCCTCGGAGAGGCTACAGGATCCAGTAAGTTCAGTAGAACTTCGGTTTCAACTCCTTTTGACCATGTCGTAGCTCAGTCGATTAAAGCAACGTCTGGGATGCTCTCGGACGCAGGTTCGAATCCTTGTCACGGCCCATGTGACAAGGGCCGTGACAAGGACTATGACCTCTTGATCTTGTTCTTGTGGATTTGTTCGAGTGAAGGAAATACTCTTACCCAGTACGTGAAGGTCAACAAGCGGGAATGTCCTGGAGGAATAAGTTGTAGAAGCCACCTCCATCCACAACTTTAGGGCCGCCAGAGTTGACACAAAATTTGAACGTCAACATAGTTAAGTTGTAATGCAACAGATACTCAATAAGGGTGGTAGGCGGGGCATACAGATCTAGACCTCACTCTCCCTTGGCACTATTAGGTAAGCGATGGTAGGTAAGCACCACAACAGGTAGGGGAGAGAGAGAGAGAGAGAGAGAGAGAGAGAGAGAGAGAGAGAGAGAGAGAGAGAGAGAGAGAGAGAGAGAGAGAGAGAGAGAGAGAGAGAGAGAGAGAGAGACACAGAGAGAGACAGAGAGAGAGAGCCAGAGAGAGAGACAGACAGAGAGCCAGAGAGAGAGACAGGGAGAGAGAGCCAGAGAGAGAGAGAGAGAGCCAGAGTGAGAGAGAGAGAGCCAGAGAGAGAGAGAGAGCCAGATAGCCAGAGAGAGAGAGAGAGCCAGAGAGAGAGCCAGAGAGCCAGCCCACCAGTAAGAGGCGCGTGTAGGTAGTTGAGAAAGTCTGAGCGTTACACTAGCCAGTGTTGTGTACTTGTTCACTGGTGTGCTGCCGGCTACACCACACCCTAACACACATCACATCTTCTTATCTTTCTTATCACGCCTCCTTTGGCTTATTTATTATCAGGCTCTAAAACCTATATCACTCCCTATATCACCTGCAGCTCCTACCATCATATTGACAGTTACAGCCCCGCTCCTGTGCCAGGTAAGTCCACTACGGGCTCGCCATAGCCCGTGCTACTTTAAAACTTTTGTTCTAAGTAGCTGAATCTAAAACAACAACAACAACAACCTGTCCCCACCGTGGACATTATGACGTCATAGTGACGTCACACCGTGCCCTCTGGGGTCATAAGCCTATGGGCCCGGGTTCAATTCCGGGTCGAGGCAGGGTAGAGTTTCTTTCACCTAATACCCCCAATAGGTACCTGGGAGGTAGATACAACCTGGAGATGTGTGAGAGAGAGAAATATGTAGTATATCTACTACATATATGTAGTAGATATACTACATATATGTAGTATATCTACTACATAGAAGAAAAATTGATCGGGAGTCAATACATTAGACAACTGAAGGTTGGAAAGGCGGGGTCCAAGAGCTAACAGTTCGATATTGTAGGTACAGACAGTTAATATACAGTTAATATAAATAGTAGATACATAATATTATCTTTTATTTCAGTTTGCTTGGGTTAGGTTAGGTTGGGTTTGATTAGGTTAGGTTAGGTTAGGTTAGGTTGGGTTGGGTTGGGTTGGGTTAGGTTAGATTAGGTTAGGTTATGTTAGGTTAGGTTAAGTTGGATTGGGTTAGGTTAGAATAGGATAGAATAGAGTAGGTTAGGTTAGTTTGGGTTGTAAATAATAGCCATGACAGGACCTGGACCCGTCTCGATCATGATACAATGTGAACTAAAAATGGCAGGAAGTGCCATGAAACACTTTAGAAAGGAATCATCTTGACAGAAACTTTGTAAGTGGCTGGTGGTATGATGGCTACCGGTGCCCTTCTTATTAACTAGCCGTCATGGTTGACGGCGTGAGGTTGACGGCGTGAGCGGCCAGACTCTTGCTGCTTGCAACCCGCAGTCCAAGAAACAATGGGCAGAGTTTCTTTCACCCTATGCCCCTGTTACCTAGCAGTAAAATAGGTACCTGGGTGTTAGTCAGCTGTCACGGGCTGCTTCCTGGGGGTGGAGGCCTGGTCGAGGACCGGGCCGCGGGGACACTAAAGCCCCGAAATCATCTCAAGATAACCTCAAGATAACTCAAGAAGTCCACCGCAGCCAAAGCACAGGTTGGGGGCCTGGACAGGAAGACACTTTCTAAGGAGCTCACGAGGATTCACAATCGTCTTGTGAATCCACAAGACTCGATCGAATCCCTGTGGTGAATTGATACCATAGGCAAGAGCGTAATTAATAAGACTTCCTCTAAAAGTCCTTTTTAACATATTTCTTTTATTTTTAACCATAATTTTTGACCATAGATTTTCTGGTCTGATAGGTTGATAACTTTGAGCCAGATTCACGAAAGCACTTACGAACGTGTACATCTTTCCTCAATCTTTGACGGCTTTGGTTACATTTAGCAAACAGTTTACAAGCATGAAAACTTGCCAATCAACTGTTGTTGTTGTTATAAACAGCCTCCTGGTGCTTCGGAGCTCATTAACTGTTTAATAACTGTAAACAAAGCCGCCAACGATTGAGAAAAGATGTACAGGTTCGTAAGTGCTTTCGTGAATCTGGCCTCTTGCTCATATCTTCCCTGTTGATACCACACACTCACTTGAAGATCTTGATCATGCCTTGCATCGTCGTGCAAGACATGGGGGCGTGCAGGGCGTGCTTCCTCATCCTTGGCGTGCAGAGAGGCCCTGCATACTCCGGTCATCCTACCTTGAGGTATCTTGAGGGGGGAATCGATGTCTATTCTGCAATAGCATGACAAACATCACGACCAAATTCGACAAGCAGCACGGGCTATGGTGAGCCCCATTGTACTCAACCTGGCACAGGAGATGTGCGATGATTTGCCGGTAGTGTGAATTGAATCAATGACCATTATTATCTCTCATTAGTGGACACCTTTTATGTGTCTGTGTGCACCTGTATGTTATACCTGTGTTCTGGTACACTCTGTGTGTGTGTGTGTGTGTGTGTGTGTGTGTGTGTGTGTGTGTGTGTGTGTGTGTGTGTGTGTGTGTGTGTGTGTGTGTGTGTGTGTGTGTGTGTGTGTGTGTGTGTGTTGCGTGGTAGTTTATCGACTGACAAGTGTACGACTAATACTCCTAACTCCCTTTTCAAATTTCCACGTGGTGTTCGTATCTGAGTACATGTTATGAGAGAGAGAGAGAGAGAGAGAGAGAGAGAGAGAGAGACAGAGAGAGAGAGAGACAGAGAGAGACAGAGAGAGAGAGAGAGAGAGAGAGTGAGAGAGAGAGAGAGAGAGAGAGAGAGAGAGAGAGAGAGAGAGAGAGAGAGAGAGAGAGAGAGAGAGAGAGAGAGAGAGAGAGAGAGACAGAGAGAGAGAGAGAGAGAGAGAGAGAGAGAGAGAGAGAGAGAGAGAGAGAGAGAGAGAGAGAGACAGAGAGAGAGAGAGAGAGAGAGAGAGAGAGAGAGAGAGAGAGAGAGAGAGAGAGAGAGAGAGAGAGAGAGAGACAGAGAGAGAGAGAGAGAGAGAGAGAGAGAGAGAGAGAGAGAGAGAGAGAGAGAGAGAGAGAGAGAGAGACAGAGAGACAGAGAGAGAGAGAGAGAGAGAGAGAGAGAGAGAGAGAGAGAGAGAGAGAGAGAGAGAGAGAGAGAGAGAGAGAGAGAGAGAGAGAGAGAGAGAGAGAGAGAGAGAGAGAGAGAGAGAGAGAGAGAGAGAGAGAGAGAGAGAGAGAGAGAGAGAGAGAGAGAGCGAGAGCGAGAGAGAGAGAGCGAGAGCGAGAGAGAGAGAGAGAGAGAGAGAGAGAGAGAGAGAGAGAGAGAGAGAGAGAGAGAGAGAGAGAGAGAGAGACAGAGAGAGAGAGAGAGAGAGAGAGAGAGACAGAGAGAGAGAGAGAGAGAGAGAGAGAGAGAGAGAGAGAGAGAGAGAGAGAGAGAGAGAGAGAGAGAGAGAGAGAGAGAGAGAGCGAAGAACCTAAGGAATGTTACCATGAAGGACTAGAGAGCAGGTGGTTGGGTCTCGTTTTAAACAGGTTAGAAAGGAAATTATAATTATTTTTGTTATTCCCAACCACATGGGCTGGACGGTAGAACGACAGTCTCGCTCCATGCAGGTCGGCGTTCAATCCCCCGGCCGTCCACAAGTGGTTGGGGCACCATTCCTTTCCCTCCGTCCCATCCCAAATCCTTATATCCTGATCACCTTCCAAGTGCTATATAGTCGTAATGGCTTGGCGCTTTCCCTGATAGTTCCATTCCCTTCTCTCTCTCTCTCTCTCTCTCTCTCTCTCTCTCTCTCTCTCTCTCTCTCTCTCTCTCTCTCTCTCTCTCTCTCTCTCTCTCTCTCTCTCTCTCTCTCTCTCTCTCTCTCTCACTCTCTCTGTTCAGACCAAACTTGTTTATATTATGTAATTTGTATTAATGTAATAACATTATTTGATTTATATAATGCCATCATCGTTATCAGGTGCTGGTATAGGTCGCCTGATAAGAGGCGCCAGGCTACACAATTACCTCTTTTTTATATTATTTCCATTTATTTTTACGTAAAATTTCAATTAATTTCATCTTGTTACTGCACAAATTTGTTCGGACATTCCTTTTTGTAGCTTTTTTTGTATGGCCTGTTTCCCCAGCGCAGAAATGACAAACACCTCCAAAGGATACCTGATCAACCAGGCTGTGTCTCATGCGTCAGGCTGCGAGCAGCCGCGTCCAACAGCCTGGTTGACCAGTCCAGCTACCAGGAGGCCTGGTTGACGACCGGGCCGCGGGGACGCTGAGCCCCGGAATCGCCTCAAGGTAACCTCAAGGAAGCGCCGGGTGAGGTCGCCAATCTCCGGACATATTCAACTCAATCAGGGGCCAAATTCACGAAGCAGTTACGCAAGCACTTACGAACGTGTACATCTTTCCTCAATCTTTGACGGCTTTGTTTACATTTATTAAACAGTTTACAAGCATGAAAACTTGCCAACCAACTGTTGTTATTGTTATAAACAGCCTCCTGGCGCTTCGGAGCTCATTAACTGTTTAATAACAGTCTAGCAGTCTCCGTGGTGTAGTGGTAAGACACTCGCCTGGCGTTCCGCGAGCGCTATGTCATGGGTTCGTATCCTGGCCGGGGAGGATTTACTGGGCGCAATTCCTTAACTGTAGCCTCTGTTTAACGCAACAGTAAAATGTGTACTTGGATGAAAAAACGATTCTTCGCGGCAGGGGATCGTATTCCAGGGACCGTAGGATTAAGGACTTGCCCGAAACGCTACGCGTACTAGTGGCTATACAAGAATGTAACAACTCTTGTATATATCTCAAAAAAAAAAAATAATTACAAACAAAGCCGCCAAACATTGAGAAAAGATGTACAGGTTCGTAAGTGCTTGAGTAAGTGCTTTCGTGAATCTGGCCCCTGTCCTTCTACTAAGAACGTCGCTTTTCGTTCGTATGCGTTACCTAAGGCCAACAAAATTTGTCTGAGCTAGAAAATGGAAGCGGCTGGCGAAAGTGACGTACTGTCCCGTTTTCTGTTTTAGGTCCTCTGGTAGGTTAGGATAAGGTCACCTTAGTACGACAGTTTCTTGACGTTGGGAGACCGTAGGAGGACGGGGCGAGCCAACGATGTTGATGATTCAGCTACTCGGAACAAGTTCCAAGTAGCACGGGCTATGGTGAGCCCGAAGTGGACTTACCTGGCACAGGAGCGGGGCAAGTAGCACGGGCTATGGTGAGCCCGTAGTGGACTTACCTGGCACAGGAGCGGGGCAAGTAGCACGGGCTATGGTGAGCCCGTAACTTACCTGGCAACGAGGGGTCTTCGTTGTTCCGGGTCAGGGGACCAGATGGCGTGCTCATGAAGGTTGGGTTCGTATGTTTACCACAAACCTGCGGCTAGATTCACGAAGCAGGTGGGGGGGGGGTCGTCAGCATAGGTGGGGGGGGGGGTCGTCAGAGTAAGTGGGGGGGGGGTCGCCAGAGTAAATGGGGGGGGGGTCGTCAGAGTAAGTGGGGGGGTCGTTAGAATAGGTGGGGAGGGTCGTCAGAGTAAGTGGGGGGTCATCAGAGTAGGTGGGGGGGGGGGGTCGCCAGAGTAAGTGGGGGGGGGTCGTCAGAGTAAGTGGGGGGGTCGTCAGAGTAAGTGGGGGGTCGTCAGAGTAGGTGGGGGGGGGTCGTCAGAGTATGTGGGGGGGTCGTCAGAGTAGGTGGGGGGGGGGTCGTTAGAGTAAGTGGGGGGTCGTCAGGGTAGGTGGGGGGGGGGTCGTCAGAGTAAGTGGGGGGTCGTCAGAGTAGGTGGGGGGGGTCGTCAGAGTAAGTGGGGGGTCGTCAGAATAGGTGGGGGGGGGGTCGTCAGAGTAAGTGGTGGGTCGTCAGAATAGATGGGGGGTCGTCAGAATAAGTGGGAGGGTCGTCACTATACTGTACACCAACTAGTGTAGTGATACGTGTGTGCAGAACCTCATCATTAGCTTTCCAATTCTCACGTGAGAATTGCTATGTTTCCTGTGGTCATTTCCTTCATAAAAGGTCAAAGCCAAAAACGTGCGTATGTTAAACTTTTTCCCAGTGTCGTGTGCAGGTCATGTCGCCAGCGGCCTTAACCACTTCCAGTGTCAGTTACTGCACAGTTCCAAGCAGCACGGGCTATGGCGAGCCCGTAACTTACCTGGCACAGGAGCGGGGCAAGTAGCACGGGCTATGGTGAGCCCGAAAAAATTACTGAGCATGTGCGCTGAATATTTGTAGGTTGATGATTGATGACGATTAAGCCAGCCAAGAGGCGGCACGGGCATGAATAACCCGTAAGAAAAATTTGTAGAGTGTTTTCCTTGCATTTATGGATGGTGTAGAGGGTTACAGAGGCATATAATTGGCTCAGGAACTGAACGTAATCGTTCACCTAGCTAAGGTGAACTCTAATCGTGTGAATCTAGTTATTTTGACCTTTATTGCAGTTTGCAATTTGGGTGATGGGGGTCACCTAATGCCTCCGGACTCAAGTAGTGCCCTCAGGAGAGGTTGAAAGGCCCCAGTTGGAATACCAGTGGTGTGTGTGTGTGTGTGTGTGTGTGTGTGTGTGTGTGTGTGTGTGTGTGTGTGTGTGTGTGTGTGTGTGTGTGTGTGTGTGTGTGTGTGTGTCCGGGACCCTCTCAAATTGTGGGTGTTCGTAGCCTGGTCGGTAGCCTGGTAGCCTGGTAGCCTGGTAGCCTGGTTCGATTCTCTCCCAATAGGAGAGAATCGAACCATGGGCCAGCCAGGTGGCCCATGGTTACTTACAAGTATCTGTGGCAGTTCAGCTTGTATGGTGATGCTGTAGATTAAGTTAATCTACACATAATCACACACTTAATCACACACTTAATCCCAAGTGTGTGGCTTAAGACAAGGAGCACTCACTTGAGCATTACATTTTGTTTAGATTGTGCCCAAATTGAGCCCAAATTGAGCCCTTTAGAGATCAGTTTAGACACACGCTGCTTGAAATGGCAAATCGACCTTATTAGAAATGATAATATATCTGACATTCTTGCTCGATATCCGTAGTTTACTTCAGGGAGATATAAGCATGTGTATGGTCACTGTGTAAACTATGTAGAGTGTAGACTAAAAATCACTCCTATTATCTTGTAATATAAAGACAAATTGTGTTGTATGTTAACACAAGGTTTACTTCCAACACTTGGTAAATGGGTATCCCGTCTGTGCCCAGTCGGTCGGCCGAGCGGACAGCACGCTGGACTTGTGATGCTGTGGTCCTGGGTTCAATCCCAGGCGCCGGTGAGAAACGATAGGCAGAGTTTCTTTCACCCTATGCCCTTGTTACCTAGCAGTAAAATAGGTACCTGGGTGTTAGTCAGCTGTCACGGGCTGCTTCCTGGGGGGTGGAGGCCTGGTCGAGGACCGGGCCGCGGGGACACTAAAGCCCCGAAATCATCTCAAGATAAAGATCTCTTGCCCCTCCTCTGTCTCCCTTTCTTCCCTCGTGTTGTTGTTGTTGTTTCAGATTTAGCTACTCAGAACGAGGTGTCCATGTAGCACGGGCTATGGTGAGCCCGTAATTCCCTCGTGTCTTCTTCATCATCATTGTCATCTTCCCTCTCTCCCCACCCTCTCCACCTTTCTCACCTCTCACCCCTCTCCCTCCCATCTTTCTCAATTTACTCCCTCTCTCACCTCTTGCCCTATTTTCCCATCTCCTCTCCCTCCACCCCCCCCCCCTCCATACCCTCCCTCCCTTCTCTCTCTGAAAATGTAACATTAGAACAAATGAAAAACTCCTGAACAAAGTTTTACAGAAATCATATCCCTGATTTTAAACTTAATGAAATAATAGGAGCCAATATTGCTTAAAAAGTGGATTGGGGAGAGGGAGGGGGTGGCACTAGGGCCGACCCGACTAGCCTATGACACTCCCCATAGCAGCCATTGTCATCTTGAAAAGTTGGATGAGGCTTGTCCGCCCTGTCTGATATCCACTTTAGACAGCCAATGTCTCTTTATAGATATAGGCACTGTAAATTCACAGTTATTACCGTGTAAACAATGTGTTGCTAGTTGCCATTATAATTATAAAATGTGTAGATTAGGTGACATGTTAAATGTAAACATCTCCAGTGAGATCTGATTAAGGACGTTTTGTGTTGTATGGAGTCTTTTTGCGCTATGGCTCACAGGATGTGTATGTTGGGGGGTACAGAATATAAACATTGGAAGCATCAAGAGTAGGGTATAGCTCCCGGTGTATATATATTTTGCTTTATTCCTTGTTGAGTTGTAATTAAGAGAGGCGTTTAAATGAACCAGTTCGCTGAATGTAAACTTTCCAATATTATCAGTCATTACTGCTTCTTCGAAAGCCGGCTAGAAAGTGTGGGTTTTTTGTGATTTTTCTATGATATTCTCTCTCTCTCTCTCTCTCTCTCTCTCTCTCTCTCTCTCTCTCTCTCTCTCTCTCTCTCTCTCTCTCTCTCTCTCTCTCTCTCTCTCTCTCTCTCTCTCTCTCTCTCTCTCTCTCTCTCTCTCTCATTCTCTCTCTCTCTCTCATTCTCTCTCTCTCTCTCTCTCTCTCTCTCTCTCTCTCTCTCTCTCTCTCTCTCTCTCTCTCTCTCTCTCTCTCTCTCTCTCTCTCTCTCTCTCTCTCTCTCCCTGCTTCGGGTTTTCATTCATCTTTTATTATCGTTTCCTTTCTTCTCGTTTACCTTTTTAATTTTCTTGTGCCTCTTCCTTTTCGTCGTTGTATCTTCACCTGCTGTTGTTTCTCATTTATTTTCTCACTTCATCTTAATCTTTTTTCTTCTCCCATATTTATTACTCTCTGGGTATTCACTTCATCAAAATAAAATAAGAAAATACAAACTCGTACAGTGGAATTATACATTAGATGTGGCCCTAGTTTTTGGTGTATATCCACTGACTACTTCATACCTGGTTGATACCTGGTTGATGGGGTTCTGGGAGTTCTTCTACTCCCCCAAGCCCGGCCCGAGGCCAGGCCTGACTTGTGAGAGTTTGGTCCACCAGGCTGTTGCTTGGAGCGGCCCGCAGGCCCACATATACCTGGTTGATGGGGTTCTGGGAGTTCTTCTCCCCAAGCCCGGCCTGAGGTCAGGCTTGACTTGTGAGAGTTTGGTCCACTAGGCTGTTGCTTGGAGCGGCCAGGCTTGACTTGTGAGAGTTTGGTCCACTAGGCTGTTGCTTACAGCGGCCAGGCTTGACTTGTGAGAGTTTGGTTCACCAGACTGTTGCTTGGAGCGGCCCGCAGGCCCACATACCCACCACAGCCCGGTTGGTCCGGCACTCCTTGGAGGAAACTATCTAGTTTCCTCTTGAAGATATCCACGGTTGTTCCGGCAATATTTCTTATGCTCGCTGGGAGGACGTTGAACATCTTACTTAACATCTACTTAACTTGAGACCTGTGTTGGTGACTCAAGTGTACTCGTGGGTTGGTTATGGAGGTTGTGTGGTGGTCTTGGGTGTCCGGGGGGGGGGGGGCGATGGCCATTGGTGACTTAAGTTAAAGAACGAACGCGTAACAGCGTCTGGGATGCTCCCGGACGTAGGTTCGAATCCTCGTCACGGCCCTTGTGGATTTGTTCAACGAACGCGTAAATTTAAGCAATAATGCTAAAGCAACAGAAGGGGGGGGGGGGAATAATGCAGTAAGGAGCCATGTCATACCAACTATAATGCAGTAAGGAGCCATGTCATACCAACTATAATGCAGTAAGGAGCCATGTCATACCAACTATAATGCAGTAAGGAGCCATGTCATACCAACTATAATGCAGTAAGGAGCCATGTCATACCAACTATAATGCAGTAAGGAGCCATGTCATACCAACTATCAATGTATTGTATATTATTTAATGAAGAGAACAAATAACAAATCTGCAAGCGGGAGATAATAAGTAAATAATCAACTCAACCAGCGTGAGGCTTCAGTAAAGTGAAGCCTTTAAGTAATAATTCCAGTAAACAAAAAATCAACTTGTTGAGGTTTCTCCCTCCGAGGCCACACCCTCCGAGGCCACACCCTCCGAGGCCACACCCTCCGAGGCCACACCCTCCGAGGCCACACCCTCCGAGGCCACACCCTCCGAGGCCACACCCTCCGAGGCCACACCCTCCACCAAGCACTTATAATTCTCATTAATGCATTCACAAATCTGTGTGTCTATGTATTTACGTATGTATCTTGAGGTTATCTTGAGATGATTTCGGGGCTTTAGTGTCCCCAGCCGCGGGGACCGGGCCGCGGGGACGCTAAGCCCCGGAAGCACCTCAAGGTAACCTCAAGGTAACCATATGGTATATATAGCCTATCATTTTCAATTATAACAAAAACTAATTGAAGGTGAAAAAGAAGTGAAATATAATGGAAGTGATATAATTTAGGTTCCGGGTTCCGGGTTCGATCCCGGGCGCCGGCGAGAAACACTGGGCAGAGTTTCTTTCACCCTATGCCCCTGTTACCTAGCAGTAAAATAGGTACCTGGGTGTTAGTCAGCTGTCACGGGCTGCTTCCTGGGGGTGGAGGCCTGGTCGAGGACCGGGCCGCGGGGACACTAAAGCCCCGAAATCATCTCAAGATAACCTCAAGATAACCTCAAGATAGAGGTTTAGTGTGTTGGTAAACTACTTCCTCTCTCTCTCTCCTCGAGAGAGGAAGTCATTCTTTTGCAACATCTACAACACGTCCTCTCGAATTGCCACAACGTTCAGAATGCAACGTCCTAAACTAATCTAACCAGCAACGCATGCACCCAAGCTACCCACCTAGCCTAAACAACCAACGCATAGAACACGTGGATTTTTGTGGGCCTCTACTTTCCATACATAGCACACTGTATTTTGTACGTTGGTTATCATAACGTAACTCAAGATAACGTACCATAACGTTACCTGGAAACAAGATAACACGTATGGCTGCTACCGATGGACTACATATAAACTTTTGCACTGCCAAAAAAAAATTACATTATTACTATTAATTTCGTATAAATCCCAAGTAGGGATTAGGCCTGAACTCTGATTAGGCCTAGCACAGTACTTATAAGAACTAAATTCTGCCTAAGATTGCATATGTTAGGCCTAGCACAGTACATATCAGAACTAAATTCTGCCTAAAATTGCATATGTTAGGCCTAGCATAGTACATATCAGAACTAAATTCTGCCTAAAATTGCATATGTTAGGCCTAGCACAGTACATATAAGAACTAAATTCTGCCTAAAATTGCATATGTTAGGCCTAGCACAGTACATATCAGAACTAAATTCTGCCTAAAATTGCATATGTTAGGCCTAGCAGTGTTTACATAGTTGGTACATTCTTTATTTCACCCTCCTTAACATTGCAGTACCAGTATAACAAATTTCACCCTCCTTAACATTGCAGTACCAGTATAACAAATTTCACCCTCCTTAACATTGCAGTACCAGTATAACAAATTTCACCCTCCTTAACATTGCAGTACCAGTATAACAAATTTCACCCTCCTTAACATTGCAGTACCAGTATAACAAATTTCACCCACCTTAACATTGCAGTACCAGTATAACAAATTTCACCCACCTTAACATTGCAGTACCAGTATAACAAATTTCACCCACCTTAACATTGCAGTACCAGTATAACAAATTGAATGTTTTTTGTGGGGTTCAACAGCCCATATTTGCATCATTTCCATTTATAATATCAATGGAGGACCCGTCCTCCTAATATAAAAAAAAATCGTCGTACTAGAAAATAGTGGAGGCTCGCGAAATTGACATACCTGTCCCGTTTTCTGTTTTGGGTCCTCTGGTAGGTTAGGATAAGGGGGCACTTTTAGTACGACAGTTTCTTGACGTTGGGGCACCTTAGGAGGAAGAGGCTGAGTAACTAGTCTATGTTAGAGCTGTATATATGACGCCTTCATGAGACGGGTATTTTTTTATTTGTATATTTGTTCTTTGGAAAGTCTAACTTGCCAAAGTTGTCTCCAGGATACAGTGATTGTACGAGTTTCACAAATATAGTTCACAAACATATCTCTTTCGAAATGTTTGAAACAATATTTGTTCAGTTCGTTTTCACATAAGTTATGTAAATACAAAGTAAATAAAACAGTACCATAAGGTGTCTTCCTTAAGGGTGTAACTAATAATAATAACACATAAATTACATTGTGTAAAATAATAAAAAGGCAAGGGTGATAGGAGACGAAAATACTTAAAAAGTGTTCAGGGAGAATCCGCAAGGTCGTCTCTTAATACCCTTCTTTCTCTTCTCCGAGGCTATGGGTCCCTACAATTGCATCAGAGCTGGTATCTCTCTCTCTCTCTCTCTCTCTCTCTCTCTCTCTCTCTCTCTCTCTCTCTCTCTCTCTCTCTCTCTCTCTCTCTCTCTCTCTCTCTCTCTCTCTCTCTCTCTCTCTCTCTCTCTCTCTCTCTCTCTCTCTCTCTCTCTCTCTCTCTCTATATATATATATATATATATATATATATATATATATATATATATATATATATATATATATATGTCGTACCTAATAGCCAGAACGCACTTCTCAGCCTACTATTCAAGGCCCGATTTGCCTAATAAGCCAAGTTTTCATGAATTAATGTTTTTTCGTCTACCTAACCTACCTAACCTAACCTAACCTAGCTTTTTTTGGCTACCTAACCTAACCTTACTTATAAATATAGGTTAGGTTAGGTTAGGTAGGGTTGGTTAGGTTCGATCATATATCTACGTTAATTTTAACTCCAATAAAAAAAAATTGACGTCATACATAGAGAAAAGGGTTGCTTTATCATTTCATAAGAAAAAAATTATAGTAAATATATTAATTCAGGAAAACTTGGCTTATTAGGCAAATCGGCCCTTGAATAGTAGGCTGAGAAGTGAGTTCTGGCTACTAGGTACGACATATATATATATATATATATATATATATATATATATATATATATATATATATATATATATATATATATATATATATATATATATATTGGTGTATACTGGCAGCAGGTTTTCTTTCAAACATGTTTCATTGAATATGACCGCATATTCTGTATTTATTATTTTCTAATAGTTAGAGGGATAGAAGCCCTAAACCAGAAAATAATAAATACAGAATATGCGGTCATATTCAATGAAACATATATATATATATATATATATATATATATATATATATATATATATATATATATATATATATGTGCATTTATTACTGAATACCTCAAAAAGAAAGTGGTTTACCCCTGTTAACACGGTGTCGTATCTTGTCATGTGGGTTTTTGTACACCATCACCTCCCTCCCCCCCCCTCCCTTTACAGGATGGAAACCTGGTTACATGTGTGTGGCGTGTGGGAGGGGTCCAGCGCCCCCCCCACACACACACACACACACACACACACACACACAGCTCTGCCGTATTATCATGCGCAGAAGAAGGTTGGGTATATTATCACTGACCTAGTCTCTCGTGATGACACATTTTGCTTTCCAAATTACTTTCTTCTGAGACGTTATCTTTAGGTTCCAGTGATTTTATGTAAGGGGGAAGGAGGGGCGGGGGGGGGGGGTCTTGTATAAGAGTCGACCCCCCCCCCACCCACACCCTGTATATAATGTCATTCAGTGTGTGTGTATAGTTATGGTTTAATTAATTCCACTTTCTCTCCATGATGGGTCCCAACTTACCAGGCAGCAAGTATACCTGAATATACCTCTTAGACTACAGTATATACACTCAGTGTATATATATATATATATATATATATATATATATATATATATATATATATATATATATATATATATATAATACCGAGAAACTAAACACGAACTGTGTATTTCTTGTTGTAGAAATACTGAATATATATTTAGTAAATTTATATTTTATATAAATTTTTATAATTAACTGTGCGCGGGCGTTTAGCCGCATAGTACTGAAAGGATAGAAACCGAATTACTATTGAATTAATGATGTTCTGACAAGCGATAAGGATTAATTACACCTTGAAATCTAATCCACAATTTGTGTACATCTTAGTTGTCTTATTGATCTCAGCGCATGACTTAATGCTTTAAAAATGCTTTACTCCACAATGGTAGTTAAGGCGTTTCCGGCCCAGATGATAGAAAGGGCCAGTCGCCCTACTTCTGGCCAGCGGACCGCCAGCCAGCGAGAGCGAACAAAAACCGATCCCCTCTGAGCGATCAGAGGGGAAAACCCGCTCTCGAAGCCACGCCTGAATTCAACGCCTTCACTTGGGAAACATTTATACTCCATTTACCATTTGATAATTCCTATTCTGATGACACCTGTATGTGTTTAATTGTTGGAGAACACGTTTTTTTGTTGGTGTATCGGCTATGTTTTCGGTGGTGTGGCTCGTCTGTTAGCTTTCTATGGTGGAAAGGTGTGCTTGTAAGCGTTGCTTGAAGGTTAAGAATTTGTCCCCTAACCTTCTCTTGTAGGTGAAAGTTGTCTGGCTAGCATCGGCTCCGTTTTCTTTACTCCCGTACCAGTCTCCCACTGACCAGTAAAATATATATATATATATATATATATATATATATATATATATATATATATATATTACTATCTCGAAGAATATATTATTATATACATATTTTACATAGAAGAAATTTTACTCAAACCTAAAGGGAGTTTAGACAGAAATTACAAGGCCTAATTTAGAGGGGGAACTCGGTTATATCACTCGGCAAGGCACACGGGAAGCCTGATCCTGCTGACACATTCACCCGGATGTACACACTCACCCGTGTGTGAAAAGTGAGTGTGTGTGTGGGGGGAGGGTATCATCAGAACTCATCAACATTAAAACATTATATATTTTGACTTTTTGGAGTAAACAGGAAGAGAAAGTGTGTAACTAGGAAGACAACTTTGCATATTTTTTTTGTACACATTCAAGCCTGAAATATCTAGCTAAAAACTGTGCATAGAATATTGTGCATACTGGTATTAAATAGTGGTAGATGCAATAGTCGTTTTTAATAGGAAATATGTGAGTTTTTTCTGTACTAGTAAGAGCACTGTACCCTGAACACTGCGTGATGGTGGAATGTTTCCTGATCTCCCGGATGTACAGTATATAGGATTGACTAGGATTTCAGATGTAGATTTGGATGTAGGATATAGACTAGGCTGTCACCCATGTTAATCAAATGTTGTAGAAGGCGGGTTGTAGTAGCTGTGAGAGGTAGAGTTGACATAATATCTCCGGCAGATTGAAGGGGGGGATGTCCCTGAACAGGATCCGAGTGACAGGGGGTTGGCGGGGGGGGGGGGGACACGCCCCATGTAGCTTTCTCCTCGCCCCCCCCCCGTCTCCTCCCATCTCCCCCCTCCCATGCTTCTCCCCCTCACTTACGTAACACCTATTTCCCGCCCCTCCCACCTTACTGTCCCCTGGAGCCCACTACAGCTTACTCCCTATATCACCTGCTGGCCCTACCATCAGTTACGGGCTCACCATAGCCCGTGCTACATGGACACTTCGTCCTGAGTAGCTAAATCTTTAACAGCAACAACAACTCCTATCATACTGACAGTTACAGCCCCCGCTCCTGTGCCAGGTAAGTCCACTAGGGGCTCGCCATAGCCCGTGCTACTTGCAACTTTTAGTTCTGAGTGGCTGAATCTAAAACAACATACTCACTGTCACCAACAGCCCCCCCCCCCGCCCCCCCTCTCATCTTAGTCACTATCACCTGGAGACTCAGCGTACTCACTTTCACTTGGAGAATCTCCCAGCTTACTCACTATCACCTGGAGCCCCCTCCCAGCGTATTGACTTCCACCCACCGTGCAGGCACCTCTCCCATGTTACTCACCGTCCTTCCCAACCAACCTCTCCCACCCACTGGTCTCTGGACCTGTCCCATGTTAACTATAATACGACTGAACACAGCAGTGTCCCATGTTAACTGTATAAATCTAAACTTACGCTGCGTAATCTAATTTTGTGCCACATAAATCTAAACTTACGCTGCGTAATCTAATTTTATGCCACATAAATCTAAACTTACGCCGCGTAATCTAATTTTGTGCCACATAAATCTAAACTTACGCCGCGTAATCTAATTTTGTGCCACATAAATCTAAACTTACGCTGCGTAATCTAATTTTATGCCACATAAATCTAAACTTACGCTGCGTAATCTAATTTTGTGCCACATAAATCTAAACTTACGCTGCGTAATCAAACATTGCACAGCATAGTCTAAACTTACGCTGCCCAATCTAAGCTTGTTGAGCATGAGCTAATCATACGCTTCGTAATCTTAAGTCCCCATCCCAAATCCTTATTCTGACCCCCTTCCCAGGGCTATATAGTCGTGATGGCTTGGCGCTTCTCCTGATAGTTCACCTGCCTAACCCGAGGTGACCTAATACGAACTAACCTCCCCAGACATGAGCCAGAAGTTGTCTGCTCTGGACTTGTTCGTTGGCTGGCACGCAGTTGCTGCCCACTGCCTCAATAATTGAAGGGTTGCTTTCTCTTAGTAAAGCTACGTTTGCGGTTAGGTCAAAGGTAGTTTTTTTTTCTTTTTGCAAGGATATTCCTGCGCGGGCCCTAAGCCTCTGGCTGGCCCACTAAGTGTTGCTTGTTTCTGTTTTACTTGGGCGGAGTATGAGTATTTATGACTCGTATGGTCATAGATAAGCCCGAAATATGATCGTATGGTCGACTCGTATGGTCGCTTCAGTAAGATTTTGCCATATATGTTTAACAACTTCTTCTGCTCTGTTGAATCTAAGTTGAAATATTAATGGGTTTGTAAAAGTTTTGAATTAGTTTTGCTCTAGCTAGGCTTTAGACCGTGGTTGGGTCGGGTATATTTACTGACTGGATAAATTCTCTACTTCAGCTTCCTGAATAAAAAAAGAAAGCAACAGAATATATGTCTGTTTAAAATGTTTAACGACAAGTTTTTTCTGCTGTAATTGGCGTGAGGGAAGAAAAAAATTCGTAAGCCCCCGAGGCATTACAAGTTTTTATGAGCCTGGGCAAAAATTGTATACAAAATTATTTCTCATAGAGAATACGAGTTTTCATGAATGTTATCTCAATTTACCAGCTGTTGGTAATTCGTGTGTAGAATGTCATTCAATTTTCTCATAGATAATACGAATTTTCACGAATGTTATCTCAATTTCCTGCTGATGGAAATTCGTGTGTAGAACGTCATTCAATATTTCTCATAGAGAATACGAATTTTCACGAATGTTATCTCAATTTACCAGCTGTTGGTAATTGGTGTGTAGAATGTCATTCCTCTCTAACCAACGCTTGCCTTAGATTGAACTAGTACGATAAAAACAAGGGAAAAAAAGATAAACTAGTGGCAATAGTGGAGACGGGTCAAAGTTGCCAGTTAGTGTACAGAGAGCCGTCAGGGCGTTCCTTGAAGGGAAAGCATGCAATGAGACTCCTTGGAATCACTACAAGTTGTTAAGAGTTGTTTATAGTGCTACGAGGAACATGTGTCTTCTGGTACCAAGAGGTTGTTCAAGGCTACTGGATCATATGGATCACAATCGACTTGAGAATGGTCCAGGACGGACCGGAACGTCGTCGTCCCTTCATTTTCTAGCGTGTGGATTGGTCAACATACTTCAGCCACGGTATTGTGACTCCTCGCCTGCATATGGTTGGACTAATGGCATTGAGTTATGCTACAGCAACAGAGTTAAGTAAGTCCGGGAGCCGGTCGGCCGAGCGGACAGCACACTGGACTTGTGATCCTGTGGTCCTGGGTTCGATCCCAGGCGCCGGCGAGAAACAATGGGCAGAGTTTCTTTCACCCTATGCCCCTGTTACCTAGCAGTAAAATTGGTACCTGGGTGTTAGTCAGCTGTCACGGGCTGCTTCCTGGGGGTGGAGGCCTGGTCGAGGACCGGGCCGCGGGGACACTAAAACCCCGAAATCATCTCAAGATAACCTCAAGATAACCTCCCTCCCTCCTCGCCTGAACACGCCATACAGCAGCGCGTCCTCGCATACAGAGATAATCCAGCTGTACTGGATTAGTCCGTCTCGACTATTGCCACTAGTTTCTCTTTTTTCCCGTTTGTTTTTATTGTACTAGTTCAGATAATCGTTAATCCAACCGCCAAACCCCAACTGTTTATGAATGAAAAGAGGTTTACACACGACTCACACCTCTGATGACGTCCGAAACACTTCCGGAATAAGTGCTTCGCTCACGTCCTCTGTTCGAACCACACTTCTATAACTGCTTCAGCCCGTCCTCCAAACAAAGATGCAAAAGTGATTTCATGCACCCGCCAAACCCCCTGTTTATGAATGAAAAGCGGTTTACACACGACTCACAACTGATGACGTCCGAACACTTCCGGAACAAGTGCTTCACTGACGAATTTCGTTCGAATCACAACGCTATAAATGCTTCACCCACGTACTACAAATACAAATAATCGCCAACAGAACCTAAACACCTAACCTATGCCTATATATGCACAATATGCTAATATATTATAATATTAATTTATACTTGAGAAAATTCCCGTTTTGAATGAACAGCATGTTAAAATTTATGAATGCGTCTGTGGGGTCGACCGCTGGATGTAATGGACTTGAGTCGAGGACGGGTTGCGTGTGTAAACCGTTTTTCATTCATAAACAGGGGGTTTGGCGGGTGCATGGAATCACTTTTGGATCTTTGTTTGGAGGACGGGCTGCTTCTACAACAGAAAATAGCTCAAACTCGCCCATCAAACCTTTGTGTCAAATCGTATACAATTTGTATTAGCATTTTTCACTATTGTTATTTTATTTGTAATGTGTTTCAAGCAACTAGGTTGTTTTTACTGGCTTAATTTGTTAGAGATTATAAAGATCTCACGCACGACAATACATCCCTGCCTGGGAACGTGAGAAAGCAGTTTGCTGGCTCGTTAAGCCCTTCGGCACGGTAGTGTAGCCAATATGGCGACGGAAATGCACCTTGAAATTAAAATCCGGGTTTTTATGTCTATCGTTTGACCGTATGACGTCTCTAATTATCACTATTTGGCCATATATATTATTGTGTAGGATATCAACCACAGTTTGACATGAGATTTACATGTCATTAGAATAAGTGAAATTTCGGAGAAATTTGCTTGCACGACCACAAGGTCATTCATGGCTTGTGAATCTGAGTGACAACTTTATGTATTGCATTGTATCTTGAAAGCTTTAGTCCATCTTGTGAGATGGTTATCTTGAGATGATTTCGGCCCGCAAGATGACCGCGGCCCGGTCCTCGACCAGGCCTCCACCCCCAGGAAGCAGCCCGTGACAGCTGACTAACACCCAGGTACCTATTTTACTGCTAGGTAACAGGGGCATAGGGTGAAAGAAACTCTGCCCATTGTTTCTCGCCGGCGCCCGGGATCGACCCCGGGACCACAGGATTACAAGTCCAGCGTGCTGTCCGCTCGGCCGACCGGCTCCCTGGTATGTGGTAATGAAAGATGCTGGCTGTTGTAGCATTACGGAGTAATACAAAAAAGTTCTCACTGTATTACACCATATTTCTACGCTTGGGATTAGGAAACCAGCCGTAGGTTCGAATTCATTTCTACAATATTAAAAGAAAATGTTCTCTACACAGGTAATTATGTACCTACACGCCTTCACCATACACCCCCCTATATGCTTTGACCGTACTAGCTCCCATACGCTCGTGGCCGGGCGAGAAGAGGCAGGAATATTAACGTAAGGAAAGCCGAGAGTGTAAGATGAGATGAAAGAGTCGCCAGTGACGCCTAGCGGGCGGTGCCACAACTAACGCATCATCATCAACCCCTCGGCGTCAAAATATACGGCTTCCTGTGCTTTGTCGGCCAACTCATTAAGTCATTGTAAACAAAAATATGAAACAAAATCTGTAAAATAATTGGATGATTAGATAACAAGCTAAACTACAGCGAAACGACGTATTCGTTTATATATATATATATATATATATATATATATATATATATATATATATATATATATATATATATATATATATATATATATATATATATATATATATGCAACAATGATCACAAAAACACTGATCCAAGTATGCAGAATAACCACATGTGAAAAATAGAGAATGCTTAACGCGTTTTCGGCTAATTATATATATTGCCCAGGTTTTCTCGAAGGGCAAGACAATCATCTAAATTTCTTATGCTCCCTATTATCTTAGCATCATCAGCAAACATGTTCACGTAATTCTGTATTCCATCTGGTAGATCGATTATGTGGACAATGAACATTACCGGTGCAAGAACTAAATCCTGCGGTACTCCACTCCGGACATTTCTCCAGGCTGATACATTGCCTCGGATTACTGCCCTCATTTTTTTTTTTGTCAGTTATAAAAATGTTCATGCATGTTAGAAGCCTCCTTGTCACTCCTCCAAGATGTTTCAGTCTCCAGAACAGTGTATGTGTGAATATAAATATTTCTCAGAATTTAAGACCCATTGAGACAACTTTCACCGGCGCGACAGAGATCCTGGACATTACCTCCTGTGTTCTGCTGTCGGCTGCCACACATCTGTTTATCGTTAAATCACCAAGGAAAAAACAACACACACATAAAAAGGAAATTATAGTACTAACGAGTTTAGAAATCACACCTTTCGTCTCCAGAGTCCATTGTGACCCCCTCTTCCCATGCCAGTTTTTATGGGCTTGGAAAGTAGACACCCATATATGTGACAGTGAATTAGTAAGTAGGGTGAGGAAGTAGCAACAGCAGTGTTACTAGTAGTATTTTAGTACTAATATTTTAGTAGTAGTATTTTAGTACCTATCGGAATTGGCAATAATATTTAAGGTGGCCGTCAGCAATAGTAGTAATGTTACTAATAATAATACCATATTAGCAATAGTAGCCTATTACTAATAATAACACTAATAGTTATAATTGCCTACTAGTAATAGTAGCCTATTAGCAATTATAGTCTACTACCAACTATAAATAGTCAATTGGTAGTGTTGTACCAATGACCTTCCATTGGTTGCTGGGCGTTATGTTCCACAAGTGTTCCACAAGTACTAGTTAGAGGTAGGTAGTGGTAGTAGAAGTAGTAGTGGTAGTAGAAGTAGCTGTAGCTTTCTAGGCACTATATTAATTATCATGAAAATATGTCTAGACATATAAATTCCGTATCTCACTCTTTAACACAGAAATTGTCAGGGTTTCAGTTTTTTATTTCATTATATATGTTATCTGAAACTGAAAACTCCACACCCAACTTGACTTTCAGTTGCATATTGGCTTGGGGACCATTCAAGCTAGTTCGCACTTATATGTAATTTGATTATTTTTTTTTTAGAAACAGCAGTGTAATTTGAATGTGACCACAAACTTGCCGATTCAAATTTGTGTAGTGAAATAATTGTAGTAGTAATGCTCCCTTTGTATAGGTAGAAAGGTGTCGAAAGGGGCTGAAAGGTGCCCCCTTTGTATAGGCTGAAAGGTGCCGTAGTGGTCTAATAATCCTCCCATGGCTGTTAGATCTTTATACTAGAGAATCACACACCAGTTAGCAGGCCTTAGTGTGGCGTCAAACGATTGTACTGAATCGCAATTGTTTGTATCTGTACTTAGTAATAGTTAATTTGATATTGTTTAGGCTGCAATATGCTTGTAGGATCATAAAGCTAATTGTAGTAGGCTTTAATCCTCAAGGTGATGTTAAGGTTATCACAACACTGAATCAGACTATATAATGGCATTAGTTTATCATGAATATGGAATTAATTTGATTTAGGAACGCTGACAATATTGTCTATGAATAGGTCTCTTTTTTCCTGATTCTGATAGACCATTATCATGAGTGTGATAGACCTGATAGATGCAGGCGATGAGTCACAATAACGTGGCTGAAGAATGTTGACCAGACCACACACTAGAAGGTGTAGGGACGACGTTTCCGTCCGTCCTGGACCATTCTCAAGTCGATTTCTCAAGACAATCGACTTGAGAATGGTCCAGGAGGGACTGAAACGTCGTCGTCCCTTCACCTTCTAGTGTGTGGTCTGACCTGTTAGATAATTCTTATCCTGCTATTTATATTTCTGCATGTCATGGCTCTTGGCCATCCCGCAATTATATTTTTTCCAAATTCTTTTAATATTTCTGAAGTTTCAGCAAAAAGTATTCACAGTTGGTGTTTATATATGCCAAAAATGACCACCGTCACGTGGACATACCAGTGTAAGGAATAATTAGTAGCATGACCCCCATGAGTCGTCATAGGCTACTAAACTAGTCACAAATTCTACTATACCCATATTTTGCCGTTTTTTTGGCATTATAGAAAACGGCCCACTGACATGGTTTTCTTATATCGCAGGTTGTGAGGCGTCTAGCAATCATCCGGTTCTCCAAGAGGCTCCAAGGGCTCTTTGACAAAAACCTGCCGGTACACTTTTGCGGCAAAAGTTGCGGGCACGCTTAAACGAAGGTGGGGGGGTCGAACCCACCGTGGCTTGCACCTGCGCAACTGCTTCTGTACGGCCAGGAAGAAGGCATTCCTAGGCCGCAATGCAGCACCTTCAAGTAGTGGTGGTGGGGCTGGTGGCATCTTGTATAGGTGAGTTCTTCTCCTCCACCAGCTTCACCTGTTTTGTAACTTGATTATTATATCCAGGATGTCTTTTTTATTTATGAGTGAGTGAGGAGTAGAAGATTGACCGATGCTCCAAATATAGTCCTAAAACTGAAGTTTCTCTTGACTTCCATCCGGGAATAATGTTTAGTGCAAAGTTATTTATTTACGTGTATAGTCGGAGAGAAAGTTTGATTGTGGAGAATAATCTTGTTAAAATAGTCAGCAAGTCAAGCCTAACCTAAGCAACAGCCTGGTGGACCAAACTCTCACAAGTCGAGCCTGGCCTCGGGCCGGGCTTGGGGAGTAGAAGAACTCCCAGAACCCCATCAACCAGGTATATGTGGGCCTGCGGGCCGCTCCAAGCAACAGCCTGGTGGACCAAACTCTCACAAGTCGAGCCTGGCCTCGGGCCGGGCTTGGGGAGTAGAAGAACTCCCAGAACCCCATCAACCAGGTATATGTGGGCCTGCGGGCCGCTCCAAGCAACAGCCTGGTGGACCAAACTCTCACAAGTCAAGCCTGGCCTCGGGCCGGGCTTGGGGAGTAGAAGAACTCCCAGAATCCCATCAACCAGGTATCAACCAGGTATCAACCAGGTATCAACCAGGTATCACTATTATCAGCAATTGGCTGTTACGGGGACTTATTGCACCGGGAAAAACATGGAACTGGAAGTTTTACTTTTGATTATTGACAAAAAATGGATATTGATTTTATTTTTAGCGTTTAAGGCCCTAGAACCAACTTTACTTAGCCTATTGCTTTTATTCTCAATACTTTTTTTTTTAGCTGATTTTCTACCACAAATGTGGTAGATGTGGTATACATGCTAACCAGCATATATATATATATATATATATATATATATATATATATATATATATATATATATATATATATATATATATATATATATATATATATATATATATATTAGTATATTTTGGTAGCAGTCTTTCCTGTAGACATATATTATTAAATATGACCGAAAAAGTAAGATTAATAATTCTAACACGAATTTTCTCAATCTTTCGTACATTACGCTTCACTGTTGGAGGTAAATCAAAAATCACTTCTCCAAAAATAAAAATGAATTTTGGAGAAGTGATTTTTGATTTACCTCCAACAGTGAAGCGTAATGTACGAAAGATTGAGAAAATTCGTGTTAGAATTATTAATCTTACTTTTTCGGTCATATTTAATAATATATATATATATATATATATATATATATATATATATATATATATATATATATATATGTCGTACCTAATAGCCAGAACGCACTTCTCAGCCTACTATTCAATGCCCGATTTGCCTAATAAGCCAAGTTTTCATGAATTAATGTTTTTTCGTCTACCTAACCTACCTAACCTAACCTAACCTAGCTTTTTTTGGCTACCTAACCTAACCTTACATATAAATATAGGTTAGGTTAGGTTAGGTAGGGTTGGTTAGGTTCGGTCATATATCTACGTTAATTTTAACTCCAATAAAAAAAAATTGACCTCATACATAGAGAAAAGGGTTGCTTTATCATTTCATAAGAAAAAAATTATAGTAAATATATTAATTCAGGAAAACTTGGCTTATTAGGCAAATCGGGCCTTGAATAGTAGGCTGAGAAGTGAGTTCTGGCTACTAGGTACGACATATATATATATATATATATATATATATATATATATATATATATATATATATATATATATATATATATATATATATATGCTGGACAGCTGGTTACTAAATACTCAACCACAGAATGTGATTAATGTGCGTTTACAAAGGTGAAATGCAATTCTAACCAGCTCGCACATGTACACATACACATACATAATACACATACATATTTACGTCTCTCTCTCTTACACTGATTCTACATTGATGAAAGTGTGACTTATCATTTCACAAATATTTGACCAAGACAAACCTTGACCCCATCGTGTAACTAGGCATCACTAGATATCACAAATATAATTCACTAAATAAGCTAGGCACTTATTAGTTAATAAATATATAAACAAATATATTATAATATATAATTGTTTTTTCGTTTATTTACATAATAGCTGAAGCTACAAGCGACGTAAACACTGTTATAAGGGTTAATCTGAATGAAACACATCTTAACACAGAATGCTAAATGAGCTTTCACCAGATCTAAATTATAGAGCAGTGAGTAAGTTATATGATAGTAATTCCTTTGTAATACCACGTTTACTGACGGTGTTAAGTTTACTGAATACTCTCTGATTATTCTGTGTAATTCTTTGCTTCTATTTATTGATACGCATAAATTTGTGCGTTGTTCTCAAGACACCTGTGAATATTGCTAGAACAAAACATTTGTTCATTGCTAGCAAAGGCAGAATGACTTGTGATGAGTAAATAACAAAAAAATGATTTCTTTTGAAGAGATGAGCGTTTCCCTTATGATAAAAAAGACTATTATACTGAGTATTTCCGCTTCGAGTGAAGGAATGCTTTCTAAACCAGACTTCAAGTAATAATGTGTTCTTAATATCTCCTCCCATGCACAGCTTAGCTTCTTCATGCCCCCTATTATTCTCCTTTTTTTATATAGATTTGAGACACTGTTAAACTTTACCATAGACTAGTTGTTCAGGTGGTTGAAAATACTCGTTGTAACACAAACCCTGATTTTCATATCATTCCATTTCGCAGGTCGAAGGCATCTGTTAATATTAAAAAATAATAAATGACTTAATATGTCACACACATTTGATATGTCTGTTATATGTCCAATTGTTATGGTTTGTAAATCTAGCAGTGTCCAGTTGGCCTCGTAATAATGTTATACGCACGTTCTAAGTTGTTGTTGTTAGAGATTCAGCTACTGGGAACAAGTTCCAAGTAGCACGGGCTATGGTGAGCCCGTAGTGGACTTACCTGGCACAGGAGCGGTGCTCCGCACGTTCTTAACTTTCACTCGTTAATACAGCAGCCCGTCCTCCAAAAATGGGGAGGTAAATGTAACAGCCCCATAAGTGCAATTATGTACTATGTATAACAGTCAGGAATTGTACTTATTTTCACTTAGTATTAAACCATCCAGCCAGTTAACACATCGCAAGGTCTTTCCAAGCGTAGTGGGCGGCATCACTGACGTATAGAAATAGATTAAAGGATATTACGCGGGAAATATTAATTAATAGACTGCTAAGTATAACACTAAATAATGGATACGAATAAGGAAAGTTTAGATTCAGAGAAGACCTTTAAATGGTTAGTACTAGTTTTGAAAATGGGTTATATATATTTACAGAACAGATTACCGGGTAATATAATCAGCCCGTTCTCCTAGGATTTCCCAACGTCAGGAAACTGTCGTACTAACGTGCCCTTATCCTAAGCTACCAGAGGACCCAAAACGGAAAACGGTACGTCATTTTCGCGAGCCGCTTCCGTTTTCTAGTACGACGATTTTTGGCCTTAAGTAGAGTATACGTCAAAATGCGACCCCCCCCCCACTCTATTGAAGAGGACGGGTTGATATAATAGACGAAACATTATTTCAAGAGTAGGTTTGGAAACTGTAAGGGCCAATAGTCCTTCACTTTCCCGTTATTACGGGCTCACCCTAGCCCGTGCTACTTGGAACTTTTTGTTCCAGGTAGCGAATCTTAACCAACAACAACAATATGGAGTTACAGGACAGACTGGTAGGTTACTTGTCCACTCCCCCCCCCCCTCCTCCCAGCTTCTGTTGTGCTCTGAAAACCCTAATATAATATTAATGGTGTTTTCTCTACCATTGATAATTAACGTCTGGTGATTAAAGATTTATTATCTGGGAACTGCTGTGTGTTAGCTGTAAATGTACGGTAAAAATGAGGCGATTATTCGATTAATTAAGGTTCGTTTTATTCGTAATATCATTATTTCTGGTTAGTCTGTGATAAACATTCCTCTACTCTATTTGTTATTGTTGTTTAAGATTCGCTACCTGGAACAAAAAGTTCCAAGTAGCACGGGCTATGGTGAGCCCGAAAAAGTATTTATTGATTAAATCTTGGGCTACCGTTACCTGGGGCAGGTGGTTACAAGGGACCGAGTTCTAGCTCTGTGAGCAAAAACTCGGTCATGATCTCACACACTACAGTGTCCAGTGGTATGACCCTTCAGAGCTGCTGGAATGAGGTACCTGGAACTTTGTCATTACTTTATTCACTCCCGTGTTCTAGAGGATAGCCTCATACTGTACCCGAAGTTGCCAGCGGAGGCCATCTTTATCATACAGGCCTGATCATATGGCCATGATCTCACACTATAGTGTCCAGTCGTATAACCTTTAAGACCTGCTGGTATGAGGTACCTGGAGCTTTGTCATTACTTTATTCACTCCCGTGTTCTAGAGGATAGCCTCATATACTGCACCCGAAGTTGCCAGCGGAGGTCATCTTTATCATGCAGGCCTGATCACATGGCCCTGCATGACACATCATCCCACGAGATAACGATATCGTAGCCTCACATAACGAGCTCCTAACACAGGACGTACCGCACCACATAGCCAAGGTGCAGCTGCAGAAATGCAGATGAACCTAGATATGATATTACATCTGCTCCGGAGAAATGAATTCGAGACGGCTGTTCGCGGGGAAAGTCGCGGCCTGACGTTTTTATCAAACGAAAATAAGGTTAGAGAGTTTGAGGGCGAGAGCCGTCTCTCTCCCTTCACTGGTGTGTGTGAGGTGTGTGCGACAACAACATCTATCCTCTGTACACACAAACTTCACTCAAACGCCCGACAATAAAGCAATATGCCCGTCATTTTGGGGGAAAGTTCCGCCATTTTCAGACATTTTCAATGCCGTTTCATCAACGTGGTGTCAATTTTATTTGATATGTCTGCATGAATTTGGGTTTTGTCCTCTTAGCAGGAATCCTTTCAGGCTTCGAAATTGTCAGATACGCATTATAACTTGCATCAATGAATTTGTTTAGATCATTATAAATGTATCCAATATTTACAAATGCTAAGGTCATAAATAAAATACAGTAGTGTATCTTGTAAAATGAGGCAAAGATTATGCAATACAATACTCTAGCATATCAAAATAGAGGAGTTTGCAATACAGTAGTCTAGCAGATAAAATAGAACCTGTGATATCATACAGTACTGTAGCGATTCTTTCACTTGGTCTTGGATCCGAATTACGCCATTACTCAAATACTCAGTAATGCTATGTTATAAGTAACATATATACATGTTTGTTATGAGTGTGGCAACTATGTACACCCATGGTATGAAGTATGCCATGGCAGCATCCATGTGATGAAGTATGACAGCTGTCAACATCCACAGTATGACATATAATGTCTACATCTATGTGATGAGGTATCTGTCAACACAAGCTACAATGATAATGAATGCTCTTTTGTTGACCAATCCACACACTAGAAAATGAAGGGACGACGACGTTTCGGTCCGTCCTGGACCATTCTCAAGTCGATTTGTATAATCTGTGTGTGTGTGTGTGTGTGTGTGTGTGTGTAGCTCTTACAAGATGTTATAAAGCGTAGCTTTATTACACTGTCAAATCAACTTTTCTTTATACAAAGAGCGTCATTTTTCGCCCGTATGCGTTGCAAAAGGCCAAAAATTGTCGTACTGGAAAATGGAAGCGGCTGGCGAAAGTAACATACTGTTCCGTTTTCTGTTTTGGGTCTTCTGGTAGGTTAGGATAAGGACACTTTAAATTTACTGTTTTTTTTTTTTTACTTTGGGAAACCTTAGGAGGACGGGCTGGTGAAATTGTACATAAAACGGTTTGACGTAACTCGTTTTCTGATTGTCAAAATCGTGTATATATATATATGCATGCCTAAACACACAAGTGAGGTAAACACATCTTAGACACCACCCTGCAGGTAGACTCGAACCCAGAGAGCACAGTTGTTCACACACCTGGCATAACTAGTACGCGCTAACTGACTACACCAACTCAGACCTTTCAAAAGGAAGGGAAATTTCGGTGTATTTTCCCCAACATCTCCACTCCTCGAGGGCACCAGAGAGGAAATATGTTGGAGAAAATACTCCGAAATTTCCCTTCCTTTTGAAAGGTCTGAGTTGGTGCAGTCGGTTAGCGCGTACTAGTTATGCCAGGTGTGTAAACAAGTGTGCTCTGGATTCGAGTCTACCTACAGGGTGGTGTCGAAGTTGAGGCTCCGTTGAATTAGGTTAAAGCGGTTTGGGCGAGATAACGTTAGGTTGGGTAAGGTTAGTTAGATTGTAAACTCCGTTGGAAAACACTCTTGCGTACGATGTAACTCCTATAGATATCTCCTGATACTGGAGTAAGGGTTGGAAGATCCCTGAGTTTCTAACGTGCTCTGCGTTGAGAAACTTTGTGTCGTCACGGTAGTCATGGACAAGGATTTATTGGCGATTAAAGAACATGACTTTCTTGACAATTAACTTGAGATTGTCTCTGTTCACCGCCGTCTGGGAATCTTGAGGTTATCTTGATATGATTTCGGGGCTTTTAGTGTCCCCGCGGCCCGGTCCTCGACCAGGCCTCCACCCCCAGGAAGCAGCCCGTGACAGCTGACTAACACCCAGGTACCTATTTTACTGCTAGGTAACAGGGGCATCAGGGTGGTGAAAGACACTCTGCCCATTGTTTCTCGCCAGCACCTGGATCGAACCCGGGACCACAGGATCACAAGTCCAACGTGCTGTCCGCTCGGCTCCCTTTGTTTGTGGTAAATTGTTAACTGTAAACAAATAGGTAATGGTAATGCAGACGAGGAGTCACAATAACGTGGCTGAAATATGTTGACAAAACCACACACTAGAAAGTGAAGGGTCCGTCCTGGACCATTCTCAAGTCAATTTTTGAGAATCGACTTGAGAATGGTCCAGGACGGACCCTTCACTTGTGGTCTGGTCAACAGGTAATGGTAATGTTTGTTGACAGTTTTCTGTTTTCTTTCATTGTTTTGAATTTACGGACCTTTGATAATGCGTGACTTGTTTTGACTCGTCAATATTTCTTTTAAAATGTTGCATCAACTTCTCCGATGTCTCGCGAGGCTTCGTGAAAATGTCGAGTTTAAGTTGGCTTAGGCTAGATTAGATTACGTTAGGTTAAATAGCTTTGGGTAAATCGGATTGGTTTAGGTACATTTATCACATCAAAATGCTTTGGTCAACCGTCTTATACTCCCGGGTACCTATTTACTGCTAGGTGAACAGAGGCATTAGGTGCCAAATATTTGTCTCACCTGGGATTCACGATTGTGAGTTAAGAACGAACCCAACTACTACTACCGAGACCCTAAATGTACCCTATGAAACTCTAACTCAAACTAATTATACCGTAATACTTGACCCATTCTATCTTAACATCGCGTTATAGTGTGCATTAGTCTCTAAAATGAAATTAAAATATTTGGTAGAGCGATTGGTAGTTATATAGCAACCCATCCTCCGAATTGACAGTACGATTTAATACTAAGTGTAATAAGTACATTTCCTTACTGTCATACACAGTACATAATTACACTTATGGGGCTGTTACATTTACCTCCCCATTTATTCTCCTCGTTTTCTGTTATGACACTCAGAATTTTAGGATAAAGTTTACAAGTTCAAATTGCTAAACACAAGTTTTAAATATCAGGAATTTCTTTTTCAGTTTTATTAAACAATATAGATTTTATACACAATTGGAAAATATCCTGAGTTACTTTACAATTTATTGATATATTTTAGTTTTGTTTTATAAAACTATAATATCAACATAAATATAGGTTAAGTGCTAATTGTAATTAAGAAGCAATAAAATTATTATCTTCAAAAAGTAAGACGGTTAGGTGAGGTCGTGGTTTTCTATTCAGTTTTTCAGGTAAACTCAAATATTCACAATATATTTGATAGTATGATTTAATACTAAGTGAAAATAAGTACAATTCCTGACTGCTATGAATAGTACATAATTGCACTTATTTGTGCTCTTACATTTGCCTCCCCATTTTTGGAGGACGGGTTGTATATTGAGTTTAGTGTAGAAAGGTAGATGAATATACTCTCTAGACAGTATTCCGTGAAGCATAAATGCCAGTCCATAGTCTTAAGAATATAACCTGAACCGTATTGATAATCGCAATATGGGCTTTGGACAGAGCCCCTTGTGAGTCATTTGTCTAGAGGGAGGCCTTTTGCAAGTTGCAAACATGGTGTATTAGATGTCACATTTATGTCCTCTTAGAATATTCTTGGTTTGCGCATTTTAATGATGTTAAAGCCTTGCTGTTATGTAGACGTACAACTTCACTTCACATACCTTGAATGAGACTGGCATCTTCTACTCTCACTTGCCCCCAACACTCCGGATAAAGCAGCTTCAAGTTGCACCTGCTACACCTCAACCCTGGAAGAAAGTCGCTTGTGTGGCGGTCATTGTTGTTGTTTTGGGGGAATACAGAGCTAAAGGAGAGAGAGAGAGAGAGAGAGAGAGAGAGAGAGAGAGGAGAAAGCCTAGCATTGGCCTAATAACATTGCTCTCCAAGATGATGACGAGTCCGAACTTATTGTAGGTGGTTGATGGCTCCTATTATGTTGTGGGAGGCAGGTAGTGGTAGCTGTTGAAGTGTCGAGGGAGGAGTTTGGTGGTTCTTAAAGGGTTGGGAGGAAACGCTAGAAGCATATTCTTTATAGAAGAAGTTGACGAGGAAGAATGAGACGCTCAGGAGTCTCTCAGTTGATTCAAGTGTTTTTTTTTCCAAGTTGGAAATTGTTGACGTACGTGGTTATAGAATTGACTACCAAATCATAATATTTGTTGTAACACGCGACTTCTCAAAGAATTTTCGTTATTCCTGTGGGCATGGAGAGATGTGATATGAAGGGTATCCGCTGTTGTAAATAAAGTATCAATATTTTCTCTGATGCTACTGATTAAAGGTTTAAAGAAATATATATATATATATATATATATTGCTAAGACTATTGGGCGCCTCATTCTCTGCGATATAAAAGCCTCACCGTAGTTTACCTCTTGATAAATGAGAGGCTAGCATCTGTTTATATAATATTCGCTATATATATCCGTGTATGTTTATGCAGGGACACCATTATGTTACAACCTGTCCTCAGAAAGGACAGGTGGATTATTAAAAAGAGTTCCTTGCGATTAATTTATATATATATATTTTTTTTTTGAGTAATGCATAGATGTGTAATTCTTGTAAATTAGGCCTAGTGGTTTGTCAAATATTTGTACATAGTATTCCGCCGATTTACATATTCATGTTACATAATATACTTCGGGACTGAGGTTAACGTACTTGATAACACATGTAAGTAGTAAATATTATACCTTCATAGCCTGCATGTAAATATATGCCATACTTCCTAACACGCTTGTAGATGGATGCCTCATAACACACACGTAGACAGGTCCTCCCCCCCTTTCCCCACAACACTTGTAAAGACAAGATAATATAACTTAATAACATGCATGTCAGTAGATGACATGCTGCGCCATCTATTGACGTGATTTTGGACTGCGAACACACTTGTAATACGATTTTAATAAAGAAATGATATATATATATATATATATATATATATATATATATATATAACGTGAGTTATGTTGGTTTAGGTTAGGTAGGTTTGGTCGTATTTCTATGTTAGTTTTAACTCGAATTAAAACAAAATTGAATCATATATAACATAATGGAAAGCTTTACCATTTCATAAGGAAAAAAAATTAGAAAAATATATAACTAGAAAAATTCGGTTTATTGTGCATATCTTCGTGTTCACACACACACACACACACACACACACACACACACACACACACACACACACACACACACACACACACACACACACACACACACACACACACACACACACTCTGCCTCCCCCTCCCCCCCTCACAAGGGACGAGCAACTAACCATAGTCTTGCGACTAACAGGTTGGTGCGGAGCCATCTGCGTTATCGACAACAAACGAGGGTGGAGCATTGATTGCGGCATCAGAGATTCCTACCTCTTCAGGCTCAAGGATTACGGAGGCTTTAAAGCCAATTTTGATTTTGGTGAGTCCCAGTTTGGTTAAAAAAAAAAATAATATGCACTTGCTTTAACTTACTTACTACTGCACTGACTTTGACTTTTATTTGTATATTTTGACACTTATGTTGCGTGCGTGTGTGTGTGTGCTTTTAGTCCTAGTAGTAGTATATTAGTAGTATAATTAGTAGTATATTAGTAGTATAATTAGTAGTATAATTAGTAGTATAATTAGTAGTATAATTTCAGTCTTCAGATATGTACATATATGGGTTATCAAATATCTCTCGAAATGGCTTTAATTTTTATATTTCACTTCAGTTCCATTTTGGTCTGCTTTAAAAGCATGAAAATTATGTTCTTTAGAAACATAAGTTCCTGTTCTTGCAAACTAATAACTTACCAACACCTTTGTAGACAAAAAAAAAATAATATAGTTGTTTTGTTCGCAATTTGATTGTTTGCACATTTTCACTTTCACTTTTAGTCTTATAATAAAAATGTGTAATATAGTATAACCACCAATATATACTCACCTCTATATATGTTATATACAAGTTATATTATGACTGTTTATCAAAGCTGCTGAAGTTATTTTTTGTATATGTTAAAATCTATAAGAATCCATTATACAGGAGAGACAAGTATACTTTTTTTTTACAAAAGTATACTGTATTATTTTATACACAAAAAATTATTAATGACAAAGACATTAGATATCAGTATTTAATAACGTAACACTAATTAAGACATCAATTATATCTTTAAAGTTCAGCACTTTTCTCTCGTTAATCATTTTATATATAAATGTATAAATTACGTGTATGGAATTACCTAAGAAACTTGTACAAAGTTGATATATTATTCCTTCGCCTAAATACGTCATTCTTTTCCTAAGACATCTCATAATCCAACAATGTTATTCACAGGGGTTTGTGTATGGTTATTATTTTCACCATTAAGTAATGGTAATGTTTTCTCACAGACATAATAGTCTCTGGTTTACCAGTCTCCGTGGTGCAGTGGTAAGACACTCGCCTGGCGTTCCGCGAGCGCTTTGTCATGGGTTCGTATCCTGGCCGGGGAGGATTTACTGGGCGCAAATCCTTAACTGTAGCCTCTGTTTAACTCAACAGTAAAATGTGTACTTGGTTGTAACAACGATTCTTCGCGGCGGGGATCGTATTCCAGGGACCTGCCCGAAACGCTACGCGTAATAGTGGCTTTAGGCATTGTATGTACTAGCTCTTATCTATAAATTCATCAATTTTTGTATCACCCCGTGTATGTATGTATTTTGCCTAAATAAACATTTGAATTTGAACCAATGCTTATGTATTTGTGAAATTTAGATTTAAAAGATTTACGCCAAGTCTTTCGCATTCTGAGGGCTTTGTCAAGGTCTGAGTGCATGGTTAGGTCGAGACTTACATATCAACGTCTAATCCAACGTCTAGTCTAATTGATTAGACGTTGAGATGTAAGTCTCGGCCTAATCACACACTCAGACCTTGACAAGGCACTCAGGAGAGTGTGAAAGACTTGGGGGTAATTCTTGACCTAAATTTCACAAATATCGAAGTCTGGGTTTTCATCCCATTTTCACCATTGTTCATGCAACGTATCGCGTTAATTCAATATTTTTAAAGTAACTTTGTATATACGAACGTGTTCGTATATCTCAGAGTTTGATTATCTCCTCAAATATGTATCTTCAGTAATACATAAATATATCTATTTAATAAGAAAAGTACATTTTATACGAACATAAAAAGATTAAGATATGACCGAACCACACATTAGAAAATGGGGAAACGACAACATTTCGGTCCATACTGGACCATTATTAAGTCTTATGCAATAATGGTCCACGATGGACCGAAACGTCATCTCATCACCTTGTGATGCGTAATTAGATCATCATATCTTCAGCCACGTTATTGTGACTCATCGTCGTCTGCGTGATAAGGGTGAAGCAATTGAATAGATGAAGGGGGAAGGGAACTATCAAGGGAAGGCGCCAAGCCATTACGACTATATAGCACTGGGAACGGGGTCAGGATATAAGGATTTGGGATGGGACGGGGGAAAGGAATGGTGGCCAACCACTTATGGACGGTCGGGGATTGAACACCGACCTGCATGAAGCGAGACCGTCGCTCTACCGTCCAGTCCAAGTGGTTGGAAAAAAGGCGGATTTACGCTGAGGGCATAATTTATATTATAGTATCTGTTGTGATACTGAACCCTGGAAACACAAACCGAAACTGTCTCTATTTTCCGCTTGTTACAACTTGTAATAAAGTTGTTATATCTTGGCTTAACGTGTTTATGACGTATTAGAACGTTGTTACAACTTGCTATATTGGTTGTTATAACTGGTTAGGAGGTGTTAAAACTTGTTCGAACGTTGTACCAACGGCTTAGTTTCGGTGTGTGTTTGGCGGGAAGGCATTTGTATAGCCAATTGATATGAGGAGGGGGGGGGGGGAATGGGGCATTGGGATTGGCTGAAAGCAATGCACGTATAATATGGAGTGATGTTGAAAAGCTAAACAGTAAGCGCGCAGAATATGTTCAAGAAACAGAATCGACGTTGAACGACGTTGAATCAACATTAGAACGACGTTGAATCAACATTGGATCGACGTAGAACGACGTTGAATCAACTTAGAATTAACGTTGAATTAACATAAGAATCATCGTTGAACTAACGTAGAATCAAGGGTAAATCAACTTAGGATAAACTTTGAATCAACATAGAATCAGCGTCATCAACGTTGCTTCGTTAAATGAACATCATTTGTCCAGATTAGGGGGTGTTGTATAGGGGCCCAGGAGCTAACGTCTGACCCACCCTATAATGGCCTACAATATACAGGGACAACGCCCATTCAGCGTTGAATTAACGTCGAACCAACGTCGCTCCTAGTTACTGTGTCTCCTGGAGAGACAAGAATGGTCAATAGAAATTAATTGTGTGAAAATTCCATTAAGTAACTCCTACTTTTTACCCTACTCAAGATCCTACTCCTTACCCTACTCCTCAAGATCCTACTCCTTACCCTACTTCTCAAGATCCTACTCCTTACCCTACTCCTCAAGATCCTACTCCTTACCCTACTCCTCAAGATCCTACTCCTTACCCTACTCCTCAAGATCCTACTCCTTACCCTACTCCTCAAGATCCTACTCCTTACCCTACTCCTCAAGATCCTACTCCTTACCCTACTCCTCAAGATCCTACTCCTTACCCTACTCCTCAAGATCCTACTCCTTACCCTACTCCTCAAGATCCTACTCCTTACCCTACTCCTCAAGATCCTACTCCTTACCCTACTCCTCAAGATCCTACTCCTTACCCTACTCCTCAAGATCCTACTCCTTACCCTACTCCTTACCCTACTCCTTACCCTACTCCTCAAGATCCTACTCCTTACCCTACTCAAGATCGTAGCTTGTCCCCGCCCTGTGAAATGATGAATGTCGATCCTATTTGTAGGAGCCCAAGAGCTGAAGCAGGACATTTAAATGTTATATTGAGAGCGTATGTATCCCAAGAACTGAAACACAATCTCGTAACAAAATTATAAATATTTTTCTTCAGTCATTCAACGTTTCAAAATAGTGATGATTCTCAACCCGTTTTCCTTTACCTAATACGTCGCGTTCCTTTACGGATTCGACCAATCCGTTAAAAATCCGACTTTATTTGTAAAAATTAGAGTTAGTAATATTGACTTTTTCTTTTTTTTACACAATATTGACGTTTTCTAAACAATATTGACGTTTTCTAAGCAAAATATTGACGTTTTCTAAACAATATTGACGTTTTCTAAGCAAAATATTGACGTTTTCTAAACAATATTGACGTTTTCTAAGCAAAATATTGACGTTTTCTAAACAATATTGACGTTTTCTAAGCAAAGTATTGACGATTTCTAAACAATATTGACGTTTTCTAAGCAAAATATTGACGATTTCTAAACAATATTGACGTTTTCTACGTAATATTGATGTTTTGTAAACAATATTGACGTTATCTACACGTCTTACTATGACATCTACTCTATGACATCTACTCTATGACATCTACTCTATGACATCTACTCAAGACTATAAACCTCCACAAGCATATTAGGGTCAACGGACGTCATGCTCATGGTCTTAATGTATTGGGATTAAGATGAGGACTGTTTCCTTTACTTGCAATACCCATGGCCCTTAATACAGCTTGCACAACCACTACAACACCTATAGCCATTTACATGATATTCACAACCATAACAACACCTTTATTCACATTCACAATCACTACTGCAGTCACAACCACTACCACACCTGCAACCACTATCACAACCACAGCCTCAGTCACTACCTCAGCCAAAACCATTACCACAACCACAACCACTACCACAGCTACAACCACTACCTCAGCCAAAACCATTACCACTACCACAATCACTACCACAGCCACAACCACTACCTCAGCTACAACCACAGCCAAAACAAATATTGCAGCCACTCACAACCACTACCACAATCAGTCACAACCCCTGCCGTAACCACAATCAAAGTCACTGTCACCACCACAATCAATACCCCACCCTATACAACCACCACAAAACTAACCGGGGATATATGTTGTTTCAGGATTTGGCTTCGGCGATGAGAAAGGTTTCCCACAGTCCATCCACAACACTGCAGGCGGCTACCACAAGCGGAATGTAAGTCCGGGGGACAGAGAGGTATAAAGTCCGGCAATTATCGGGCAATAGTGCAAACCTAGTACTGTATAGTACTTAATATACTAAGAAGGTTAGGTTAGGTTGTGGTTTTCTATTCAGCTTTTGAGGTAAACTCAAATATTCACAATAAATTAGTATATCACATATGTACTTATTCATAAGCAAAATATTGACTATAAGCAAGTGCGAGAACGGGCGTATAGAAGGAAGAGTAGGATCGGATAGTAACTGGAATGTGAGGACGGGGTGAAGCAATGGTTTATAGAGAGAGAGAGAGAGAGAGAGAGAGAGAGAGAGAGAGAGAGAGAGAGAGAGAGAGAGAGAGAGAGAGAGACAAAGAGAGAGCCAAAGAGAGAGCCAAAGAGAGAGCCAAAGAGAGACAAAGAGAGAGACAAAGAGAGAGCCAAAGAGAGAGCCAAAGAGAGAGCCAGAGAGAGAGCCAGAGAGAGAGCCAGAGAGAGAGCCAGAGAGAGAGCTAGAGAGAGAGCCAGAGAGAGAGCCAGAGAGAGAGCCAGAGAGAGAGAGAGAGAGAGAGAGAGAGAGAGAGAGAGAGAGAGAGAGAGAGAGAGAGAGAGAGAGAGAGAGAGAGAGAGAGAGAGAGAGAGAGAGAGAGAGAGAGGATGAGACTCGTGATAAAGAGAAGCTACAAAATTTGATAAAAGTGAGAGGAAGAAAATGTAGAGATATATTTCCCTCTAACCGTTCGTGCCCCAACAGGACAACACAGCGCGGAACTCTGAGGGTCTCCCGCCGGCTGAGAGGAGGGAAGATGAGGGCATACTTCCCCAGAGACGCCGAGTCAGGTATGTACACTCCTCCTCATACACACTCACACACCAAATGTCCCAAAGCTGCAAGATATAAGAAAACGAGGCGATATGATCACCAGTTAAAGATAATAATGGGAATTTTAACCTAATTGACAAAGAGGAATTCCTGAAACCGGTAACTTCAAGAGCAAGAGGACACAGATTCAAGCTAAGGAAACAAAGATGACCAAAAAATATTAGAAAGTTTCCTTTTGCAAACAGAGTGGTAGACAGTTGGGACAAGTTAGGCGAGAAGGTGGTGGAGGCCTAAACCGTCAGTAGTTTCAAAGCGATATATGACAAAGAGTGCTGGGAAGACGGGATACCACGAGCGTTGCTCCCATCCTGTAACTACACCTAGGTAATTACACACACGCATTCCGGGACTGAGAGGTATGAGCTATGAGGAAAGGTTGAAGCTCACGTCCCTGGAAAACAGAAGAGTAAGGGGAGACATGATAACCACCTACAAAATTCTCAGGGGAATTGACAGGGTGGACAAAGACAAACTCTTCAGCATGGGTGAGACACGAACAAGGGGGACACAGGTGGAAACTTAGTACCCAGATGAGCCACAGAGACATTAGAAAGAATTTTTTCAGTGTCAGAGTAGTTAACAAATGGAATGCATTAGGCGGTGATGTGGTGGAGGCTGACTCCATACACAGTTTCAAATGTAGATATGATAGAACCCAGTAGGCTCAGGAATCTCTACACCAGTTGATTGACAGTTGAGAGGCGGGACCAAAGATCCAGAGCTCAACCCCCGCAAGCACAACTAGGTGAGTAGAGTGTGTGGGCCTCGCGACTGAGTGGACAGCGCTCGGGAGTCGTAGTCCTAAGGGTCCGGGTTCGATCCCTGGAGAAGGCGGAAACAAATGGGCAGAAGGGAAGGGAACTATCAAGGGAAAGGGCCAAGCCATTATGACTATACAGCCCTTGGAAGGGGTTAGGAAAAGGGTTTGGCATGGGACGTGGGCGGGGGGAGGGGAGGAATGGTGCCCAACCACTTGGACGGTCGGGGATTGAACGCCGACCTGCATGAAGCAAACTAAACAAAGGAAAACATCGCTCTACTGTCCAGCTCAAGTGGTTGGAAGTAAGTTTAAGTAAGAGTGGTAAGTTATAGGCAGGCAGCATTCATGTGAAGTGAAAACAATGGTTTTGTAAAATTGGTTCATAGACATAAGAACAAGAGGAAGCTGCAGAAGCCCTAATTACCAATACAAGTGAGCTCCAGGAAGTGACATCCTTAATGAGATAACTGTATTAATGATTTTGCTAAAATCGTTTCTAATTGATAAATTAAAAATTGATAAAAAATAATACAAACCATTACCAATGTTCACATTGTATGGCTTTGTAATTTGTATTAAAGTACATTCAATAATGTTTCTATTAAAAATGATTTTACAATTTGTTGTTGAAGAAAACCTCTAACCCAATAAATTTGGTGAATGTTGTGAAATTTCTAATCTTCGGATTAGTGCTGTCATCCTCAAAATCAAGTCGTGTTCGATATTTTTCACTTACTATTAAACATCAAATTAACTTCATATATGTTCTCTTGTTACAGGCCTGGTCCAGCCTTCAGGCTGCGACCCCCGCCATTACCAGAAGCCAGTCGGCGACAGAGTTTTTTTGGCTTATTCAGCCCTCAATCTCCCCCGCAAAACCGTCCATTGCACCCGAGCCTACGTAGACGTCCACAGCAAAGCGGCTGGAGGATCCCATTCCTAGATAGCATCATGAATCCTTTCGGGGGAAGTTTCCAACCTCAACCTCAGGTGATTGCTCACGGTCCACCACCCTTTCAACACCAGCAGGAGCAGGAGCAGTATTTCTTGAGCAGTAGTGACCAAGTTCCTCAAGTCAGCTTTGATCACGCCTCGTCTTCGCCTCACACTCAGCCTCCCACACGTGGGCCCACAGTTGGTCCCATCTTGGGTGAGGTGCTCAAGGTATGTCATGGAGGCTTAATTAATATATTCTAGATTTATACAATGTATTATGTCGTATTCTTAATGGTCATCAGTCATTTACTATATGGTGCATTTTTGTATAAGTCTGAGATAAGGTGCTTATCTGAGTAGTTTAGTCTGAGATAAAGTGCTCAGCTGGGTAGTTTAGTCTGAGATAAAGTTCTCAGCTGGGTAGTTTAGTCTGAGATAAATTGCTCAGCTGGGTAGTTTAGTCTGAGATAAATTGCTCAGCTGGGTAGTTTAGTTTTAAGAATAGTTTAAGAGTAGATAACGAAGATCAGTTAATTAAACAAAGACCTAAAACCCTTATTTTGATTGGTAATCTTTATATGTTCTATGATTTCATACCTGACTTGAAATGTCTAGTTTTTATCTCAAAGAAAACGCAAGACGAGGCTTTGTGAGGAATTTGTTTAGTGGTACATTAAATCATATAATAATAGAATACATATATTTTATTTCGCAAAATTTTTATCCCACCTTTACAGACTATTAAAACAAATCAATGACAATGAAGCACGTTTTATATCTATCGATATTGAACAAATCCATAAGGACCGTGATGAGGGTTCGAACCCACGTCCGAGAGGATCCCAGACGCGCCTTCATCTAAACTTCATTTGATGCATCACGCTATTGTGATTTTTGTGTGTAGAGAGTCTATAGATATTTATAACTCATTTGATACACTTAAACGAAGGAACTGTGACAGAGGCAGAATGTGGAGTTCTACAGTTCATTGGGTAATGAGAATAAAATGCTTGTCAGACTTAACACATCAGTTGCAACTGACTGAACTTTTTCCTTTCTCTCGTCAGTTGAATTCGGACACGCCAGCGGACACGGATCACGTCCCATCCTTCGCTGCTAAGATGTTCGTGGTTCGTGAGGCTCCCGAAGAATTTCATCCTCCAGGTTACTCGCCCACGCGAGACATCTACGGCTTCCATGAACACGTCGAAGTGCCAAGAACTAGATTCTTCTGCGAGGAGCAGAAATACCTGCCCGGTATCTACGCTGACACACAGTTAGGCTGCAAGGTAAATAGAACCTTTTATCAACGCTCGATATTAATATTCTTCTTTAAACTGTTATCTTTGTCGTTGCTTTTCTGTAATTATAGTAGTATATAAAATTAATAAAACCTTTCGCACTTAGCTACAAGCAATGACTACATCTGTTGTGAGCCTATAACAGTGTATTCGGGTTGTTCATTATTTCTGAATATAGATCTATGCCACGTTAGATTATATTCCTTGGGGCAATGTGCCTTTACTCAGTCTCAGTAGATTGGCAAGAGCTTTCATGATTCATGCCCCATGATGAGGAAACCACACATCAGAAGATGGAGAAACGACGACGTTTCGGTCCGTTCTGGACCATTATCAAGTCGTGTGTGGGACGTACGACTTGATATTGGTCCAGGACGGACCGAAACGTTGTCGCTTCTCCATCTTGTGATGTGTGGTTTGGTCATCATATTTTCTGCCACGTTATTGTGACTCGTCGTCTGCATTCATTGTCATATTATATACCCACCACTAGTGTTACAAACCACTCATATACCCCTGTTTCTTCCCCCCAGGTGTTCCACTTGTGTCTCCCCGCTGCCATGGGCAACACCATGACCAGTTTCTTGTGCCCGAACATGACCTTGTTCGACCAGTCCATCTTGCAGTGCAACTATTGGTACTACGTCAACTGTGAAAACTCCCCCAATAGCTACGATGCCAACCTACCTATGGCCCTGAGTTACCGTAAGATCAACGCTGCCCAGCTGACTCTCTCCGGGGTAGGCAACTTCGACAGCGTTGCGCTCTTGTCTCACAACACCGAGGACCTGAAGAAGCTGCAGTCGGCTCAACTTGACACGGTTTCAAACGTGGCCTTGAAGAGAATGGGTGACGCTGACGTCTCGGTGAACCCAAGAGGTAATCGTATTGGCGATGGCATTCCCAGACAACCTAGGGTCTTTACACAGGCAGAGAACTCTGCTCAGGTGAAGTATAAAGGTTTAAACAAAACAAACTATGAAGATAATGTTACTGAAAATGAAGAAATACAAAATATTAAGAAAAATATAAAAACTAAAGAGGATCCAGACCAATTCAAGATTGAAGGTGGTGTTGATGTGCAAAAAGACAAAGTCAACAAAACAGAACTTGATACAAATATCACCGACCACAAAGTCATCAAAACAGAACTTAATAAAAATAGCACCGACCACAAAGTCATCAAAACAGAACTTAATAAAAATAGCACCGACCACAAAGTCATCAAAACAGAACTTAATAAAAATAGCACTGACTACGAAGTCATCAAAACAGAACTTGATAAAAATAGCACCGACTACGAAGTCAACAAAACAGAACTTGATAAAAATACCACCGACTACGAAGTCAACAAAACAGAACTTGATAAAAATAGCACCGACCACAAAGTCAACAAAACAGAACTTGATAAAAATAGCACCGACTACGAAGTCAACAAAACAGAACTTGATAAAAATACCACCGACTACGAAGTCAACAAAACAGAACTTGATAAAAATAGCACCGACCACAAAGTCAACAAAACAGAACTTGATACAAATACCACAGTCATCAAAACAGAACTTAATAAAAATATCACCGACTACAAAGTCATCAAAACAGAACTTGATAAAAACAAAACTGACCACAAAGAAGATCATACAATTAAAAAGCTGCAAATTGAAGAGGAAAGTGATCCAGAAAACAAGAAAAAAGTCTTGAAGAAAAGAAGCACGCTAAGGAGCAGTCGAACTCCAAATCTAGATAAAAGATCTCATATTTCTCCTCTATTATCGAGGCTATACAAGAGACATACCCACTCGGCCTAGTTCGTAAAGTATATATTACATATATTAAGACAGGGCTTCGGTAACTGTATGCGGCAATTGGTGCAAATCCTCTAGGAGCTGTGATGTTAAATTGAATAACTTATGTAAAATGACCCTATGTATTACCAGTCACTAAACATCATTGATGGAACACACCATGGAAGAAAATGTGTCTTTGTTTTCTCAGTGGATTCTCCCACTTTATAGCCTAGTTCCCTGTCCTTCTAGCCCAACCATTTTGAGTGGACGGTAGAGCGACAGTCTCGCTTCATGCAGGCCGACGTTCAATCCCCAACTGTCCAAGTGGTTGTGCACTATTCCTTCCCCCGTCCCATCCTTAATCCTTATCTTGACCTCTTCCAAGTGCTATATAGTCGTAATGGCTTGGAGCTTTCCCCGGATAATTCCCTCCCTCTCTATAGCACCACATGTGGTCCTTCTATAGCAACATATATTATTCGTCTACGACCATCTAACTCCTCTCAAGTTTGTTTCTACCTCATTTTCCGTTTGGATATCCTCTTAACCTCTAAAATAATTAGTGCCATTTAGAAGAAATTTAAGATGTTTTCCTGCTTTGAAAAACATGAATTGCTCAATGATTCTATTTGCTGCATTAAAAGTGGAATCAGCAGCTCAGATGTCCGTCCCAGCGGCGACCTTTGTAAATACCGTATCTGGTCTCCTAGTCTGTTCTTAGTGACTGGCATTGGTAATGTAAATACAGGTATGACGACCAGACCACACATCAGAAGATGAAGGAACGACGACGCTTCGATCCGTCGTGGACCATTTATCAAGTCGTGTGTGTGTGTGTGTGTGTCTTACGTTCACACACGGCTTGATAAGGGTCCAGGACGGACCGACACGTCGCCGTTTCTCCATCTTGTGATGTGTGGTTTGGTTATTATATCTTCAGCCACGTTATTGTGACTCAACGCCTGCGTAAATACAGGTAATTCGGACTTTTGCTGCCATACATGTACCGAGTGCTGCTGTAACTGTTTGGGTACCAATCGCACCTGCCATCATGGTAGTCAGTCATTGTGTACCTATAACTGTTCTTGCCATCTACCCCCCCAAAATATTCTTACGTCAAATATATTTTACCAAAAAAAATATGCAAGCAAATGTTGATTAATGTCGTCTTAGTCGGCTTGTATCTCGTACAAGCCTGCAAGAGTAGCAGCCATATTTCTAAGTTTGTAAATAGAATAGGACAGGTGTAGTGTTGTCTAAGACATGAAGAATGATGTGCATTCTGCTAATAGCTGGTGAGAATGATGTGCATTCTGCTAACAGCTGGTGAGAATGATGTGCATTCTGCTAACAGCTGGTGAGAATGATGTGCATTCTGCTAATAGCTGGTGAGAATGATGTGCATTCTGCTAACAGCTGGTGAGAATGATGTGCATTCTGCTAACAGCTGGTGAGAATGATGTGCATTCTGCTAACAGCTGGTGAGAATGATGTGCATTCTGCTAACAGCTGGTGAGAATGATGTGCATTCTGCTAACAGCTGGTGAGAATGATGTGCATTCTGCTAACAGCTGGTGAGAATGTGTGGTAAATGCCTGTTAATGTCTCATTACGGTGTGGTGGTTTACGCATTGACCACCTTCCTCCACTGTGGTGATGACAGCCGTCCTGTTTACACAGTAACTTATGCTAGCCATGATTATTGCTAGCAACTGAGTAGCGTATGTTAGTAGTTATTATTAATCATTCATTCATTCAGTTCACTACCGTTTATCACTGGATCAGTTACCTTTAACTCTCACTTTAACATTCTATGTTTGTGCTGTAATTGACTTGCCATCATAATCGATCATATTTTGTTTGTGTCATTCAATCATCTTGATTACAATTTACTATCATAAGGCTATATAATTTTTTATATTATTGCAGTTGAATGTCAGAAATCAGGGTTTTCTTCTCTATAATACAACTTATTATTTATATATCGGCATTTGTTTCTGACCAAATCTTTTGAATTTGTTATACTTGTTGAGAAATGGGTCTGGTCTGAAGCTACCAGCTGCTACCAGCTACCAGCTGCTACCAGCTACCAGCTACCAGCACACTACCAGTTGCTGTGTTATTCTGGCTCAATTGAAATGCATATGTTGCAGGCGTCGAACTGCTGATATTATCCTGGCCACCTCTTTTATGTGTATTTGTATGCTATTAACAGTTTGTGAAAGTTTAATAATCACAAACTGGTTGTGAGTCTTAGAGTAGTGCCGAGTTGATCAAAATATCCATAGTTTAAAGACACAAAACGCCCTTCCCTCCAACTTCTTGGTGCTTGAATATATATAGTGAAAGTATACATTAGGAATGTACTGTGTTCAGGACTAAAGTATAGTTGGTGGTTGGCCAGGTAGCAACTTGTGTCTTTAACCCTCCAGAGGTTGATAGTCCTCAAGACCTAAACCAAACCAAACTTAAAGGTAAAAATCACTTGAGAATACTCATTTATTAAGCAAGTGTTGGCACATTGCTTTTTCACACTGATGGGCTGGCTGACACACACTCCAGTAACTGAAATTTAATGATTTAAGTATGATGTTGAATCCATCTTCAAAAGTACCGCTATTGGCTTGGTTGTTTACAGCACCAGATTAATTTGGCATTATCTTCAAAGTTAGGCTAGGGTTTATTTATTGTGAACACTATTAAGAAATTTTGAAGTCATTGATTTCATCATTGGTTTGGCATTGGGTTTAAAACCCATCAACCGCGGGAGTTATGAAGGCCGCCGCAATAGCTTCTTGACCAACCAGCAAGGACACTTTGGTAGATTAGTGGGACATGAACTAACTTCGGCACTTCCATGTGTGCTGTTACTGTTAGTGAGGCTCTCAGCATCAGAAAGTTGGTTCGATTGAAGTTTTCACATGTTAAAGTTCTCTCTCTCTCTCTCTCTCTCTCTCTCTCTCTCTCTCTCTCTCTCTCTCTCTCTCTCTCTCTCTCTCTCTCTCTCTCTCTCTCTCTCTCTCTCTCTCTTCTCTCTTCTCTTCTCTCTCTTCTCTCTCTTCTCTCTCTTCTCTCTCTTCTATCTTCTCTCTTCTTCTCTCTTCTCTCTTCTCTCTTCTTCTCTCTTCTCTCTTCTCTCTTCTCTCTTCTCTCTTCTCTCTCTTGTGTCGACCATTTATTGTAGCATACACTGAGGTAGAAATTATTTGTTACAGAATGGCCTACAGAAATATAAGATGAGCAGCTGCTGTTGAAATACAAATAATAAGGATGGTCAGATATAATTTTGTTTGCAAACTGGAAGTTGGTAACCCATCTTCCATAATTATGTGGTTTGTTTGTCTACACATAATGTGAAAGGATATATTCCTGTAGGTAATTGTTATCCTAAAGCATGTACATGTCTCAAATTGTGTCAATATTTCTTTAACTTTGATACAATGTCCCCAGTATGTGTAAAATATTATACATTGTGTATGTGTAACTTACCTTCAAAAACTATGATATTGAGAAAATTATAGTCCTATGGTCAGGATCTGCATAATCAAAGTCCTAATTATTTATTCAAATGTAGTTCTATCTCTTAACAGTCCGTTTGATAACATAGAATAGTCTGAGCCTTGACAAATTAGTTTGGGCCTAGATTATAGGGCGAGAGAGAGTGTGTGTGTGTGTGTGGCTGTGTATGCATGTGTTTTTCTGTGGCTGTGTGTGTGTGTGTGTGTATGTATGTATGCATGTGTTTTTCTGTGGCTGTATATGTGTGTGTGTGTGTATATATATATACATAAATTTTTCAACTGGAAATCTTGCCTTAAACAGTAAGTCACCATGGAGTCGTAATCCGGCTTGCCTGACTTGCCAAGGTGGCGCTGGCGCCTTGTTTCCAGTTAAATCAATCTGATGTTGTAATGTGAGTGAGAAAATGATTGTACACTTCCCGCTTATGGCTATGGCGTCTCCGGGAGGTGATTATGACTCAGGTAGTTGGCGGGCCTCTGATTGGCGGCTCTGGTAGCCGCCATCACTGTGGCCCTGTCACTTATGCAACAGGAAACGGTAGCTCCCTTTCTTTAGGTATTGAATTTAAGCTGTTGTACATAAATACAATCTAACTAATTTATTATATATATGTAATGTGTGTTTTTAATAAAGGTGAATATATACATGGTATTCTTTATTAATAACCATTTTCAGTCCCTTGGATAGCTGAAAGATGATGTGTTGCGATAACTTGTCATGGGTCAAGGTTGGTGAGATTACATTAGAGTGATATGTAGCGAGTAGATTATCCCAATAATATACTCGCTCCAAATGCATTGTTAATATTCCTGTCAACCTTTGGAGATGAATGGGGTGAGGCGTTGCCCGGGCAACACGGTGAGGTGTTGCCCGAGCATATAAGCAGCAGAATAACAAACATTAACCCTGAAAAGCCATTACTTCACTATCTTCTGGAATGTGAAGCAACCAATGACCTTAGAAGAGCTTTAAGAGTTCCTGAATCATGCAGTGGCCACCCTGAAGCCATCAACACAGCCACTCTCCTGGTCAACAAAGGTGTCCAGCAGCTGGACACCCTCATAAAGACTGTGAAGCAGTATCCTCCCCCACGATAACAGCTTGATGGTTAAATGCAACCTCAGAACACTGGGGAAAAAAAATTGTACCACTTACGGGCTATTCATGCCCGTGCCACCTCTTGGGTGGCTTAATCTTTATCAATCAATCAATCAAACATTAACCAGTCTACTTTCAAGTGTGGTAGAGCAGACACTTGCGAGATACTGTACCGACGCTCAGTGTGCTCAACTCACACCAAAGTATCACCTGTGTACTTCTGTATATTCGACCAAATATATGTATAGTATCTTAGTGTCTGTGTTTATTTGTCACCATACTTTACGTAACAATAGAACCGTTACAATGGTGACCCAGTGAGTGAAAAAGAACACCTAGTCACAAACTAGATCTTCGTCATGGATTTATCTACCAGGTTTCCAGCATACAACGCAGATGAGCCAGAATTTTGGTTCATGCAGATGGAGGCTATTTTCGACCTTCACGAAATTTCGACTGAGAAAGCCCGATATGCCTGTACCCTGCCAACACTTACCTCGGAGGCTATGCACACTGCATCCGCTGTCATCACCGCACCATCACCGGACACCAGGACGTACACCGCATTGTAGGCCGCTCTTCTACAGGCAGCAATGAAACGCCGCATTCAACAAAGGGACCAACTCCTCACTGACAAAAGATTAGCAGACAAAACACCAGCTCGGCTTCTGCGGCATATTCAGTATGTGATGCATACTGCAACTGGCCCGGCCCCCAGCGAGATTGTGAGATCACTGTGGATACAACTCTGTCCAAAACACATTCAACCGGCCCTATTCAGTATGGCTGACGACACCCCATTAGCCCAGCTGGCTACACTGGCAGACCGGCTTCATACGACGTCTGATAACGCTACGCTGTCCCATCCCAGTGTAACACAGCAGACTACAGACACCCAACAACTCGACGTCCTCCAGAACCGGCGTTTCTTCCACCCAGGGAGGACGTACCAAGCGAATCCAGTATCAGTCTCTAGGCGACAGCGAGAACATCGGGGAGAGCTTTGTTCTTACCACCAGAAGTTCGGACACCAAGCCCGCAACTGTAGGGCTCCTTGTTCCTGGTCGGAAAACTACTTCGGCGGGGACTGTTAACGGCCAGTGACCCCGCCATTTCAAACACTACACTGCTCTACATATCTGACGTCATAACCAAACGCCGTTTCCTCGTTGACACAGGTGCAGCAGCTAGTGTGTTGCCTCCCCCACTGGTCAAACCAACCCGTACTCCTGGTTTGGACTTACGAGCCGCCAATGGTACGTCCGTCCGTACATATGGGACCTGCGCCCTGGTTCTCGAGTTCGCCTCTCTGGGTCGCTTTACGTGGACTTTCCTCATAGCGGATGTGGAACAACCCATTCTTGGATGGGATTTCCTGCAACACCATCGACTTATTGTGGATCCCGCAGGTGCAGTACTTCGAGCCTCTCCTAGTACCTCTACACAAGTTAACATCGTCACCCCAGTCGCATCTACGGAACTTCAAGCACTCTTGGATGAATTCAAAGATGTGACCCAACCCGCCAGCCCTCGACCAGAGGTGCAACATACGATTACGCATCACATTACTACAACGGGAGCACCTACCTTCGTCAGACCACGCCGCCTGGCACCGGAACGACTGGCGGTAGCACGTGCTGAATTCAATAAGCTACAGGAGGCAGGAATAATCCGCCCTTCGAACAGTCCATGGGCTTCACCTCTCCATATGGTCCCGAAAACAGCCCCAGGGAAATGACGCCCTTGCGGGGACTACAGGGCTCTCAACGTTCGTACTCTGCCGGATCGCTACCCAATACCACACATCCAGGATTTCTCACAGGGATTGAGCAACGCAACCGTTTTTTCGAAAATTGACCTTGTGCGGGCATTTCACCAGATCCCTGTGGAACCGGCAGACATTCCGAAAACAGCGATCACAACACCTTTTGGACTGTTTGAATTCGTCCGGATGCCTTTTGGTCTACGGAATGCAGCCCAGACATTCCAACGCTTCATCGACCAAGTAGTTAAGGACTTTCCTTTTTGCTACGCCTACATTGACGATCTGCTGGTGGCCAGTACATCACCAACAGAACATCTGCTACACCTCCGACTCCTTCTCACCCGTCTGCGCAACTTCGGCTTGCAGCTCAACTCCGAGAAGTGTATTTTCCATGTTCCAGAGCTGGATTTCTTGAGACCCCGTGTGTCAGCAGCAGGGGTCCAACCACTAGAGAAGAAAATCGAGGCAATCAAGGAATTCCCGCGCCCATCTACTCCAAAGAAGTTGCAAGAATTTCTTGGTGTAGTGAATTTTTATCATCGATTCATCCCACATTGTTCGGACATCTTGCGACACTTATACGACCTCTTACGTGGTCGGAAACTCACGTCCCGTCTTCCGTTGGAGTGGACTCCCGAGGCAGAGACAGCATTCACTGACATAAAACACAAGCTCGCGGAATTCACCTTGCTCGCACACCCAGTGTCTGACGCTCCCACCAATCTCTCTACCGACGCTTCAAACACAGCAATTGGTGCTGTACTACAACAGCTCGTTAAAGGAGAATGGCGCCCAATTGCATTCTTTTCAGCGCGCCTGTCACCCACTGAAGAGAAGTACAGCACTTTTGATAGGGAACTGCTCGCCATCTACTCAGCCATACAACATTTCCGGCACTTTCTCGAGGGGCGGAACTTCCACATCCTCACAGACCACAAACCTCTCACTTATGCGCTGGCGGCCAAGGGTGATGCTCACTCTCCTCGAGTAGCCAACCACCTGGGATTTATTTCCCAATTTACCTCGGATATCCGTCATGTCAAAGGAACTAATAATGTCATAGCCGATGCACTGTCTCGACCCACCATAAACCACGTCGTGACAAACCCAGCTCAGGTGGACTATTGTGTAATCAGTAAGGCCCAACGGGAAGACCCTGATCTGCAGCGATTACGAACATCTGACACAGCTCTCAGATACTAGACACAGCGAGTATATTATTGGGATAATCTACTCGCTACACCCCTATTTGCCTTGGTGATCTTTTCCAGCTGTACTTTAAAAGTTAACAGAGTTTTGGCATTTACGGCTTCGGCGGGTAGGCGGTTCCATGGGTTAATAACCCTGTGGGTGAAAAAGCATCTCCTGTTCTCAGTCCTACATTTGTGACTTGTTGAGCTTGAAACTTTTGCTCCTTGTATCACATATTATTAATTATAACAGTAATCGAAAAAAGTCATAGTTTGTATATACAAGAGATGAAACAGAGAGCTAGATCGATGTGCTGAGTCCATAAGGAGGCCGAGCTTCCGGAAGTACCTTCCTGTGATTGGCTGTTGCGGGGAATACCAACACTCTTTTATGAATAAAATTTAAACTAAGAAATAGGTCCTTGTGCACAACAACAAGGTTGTTGTGAAAAAGAACAACAACTTCTGTTTTGCACCTGACAGAAATCTCCATCTAACTGAATAATTTACTCGATTAAGAGAGCAGAGCAGCGTATCATTATTTGTGTCAAGGCAACCCCCAATAATAACCTCACAAGTTAGGTAGTTAGCCCATTTTTATATAACATTTGTTATATCCTGCAATATTTAATTATCACTTTATTGACACTTTAAATAACTAACACCTCACTTTTTTGGGTAAATTAAAGTTAAAGCAGAATTCCATAAGCATTTGTTGTGGGCTGAACTAAGATTATTTACTAAGTGGATGGCACCTATAGCTGATCCCTTCCTGTGATTGGCTGTTGTGTGAATGTCAACAAAGAGTTTCTACCAATGATATGCCATTGATTATGCATCCCATACCATCTGTGGGCGGAGCTTGGAACCTCTTACCCGAGCACAACAACCCGCCTTATGGGTTGCTGTTTGGCTATTTATAGTGCGTTGGAAAAAAAAGAGATGGCGCTAGTGGTATTTTGTGGGGTAATTTGTTATAAGTGTATTTTGATGTCAACAGATGGCGTAAGCTGTACCTTATGGCTACTATTGCCCAGCCAGTTGATAGTGTTCTCTTTTGCCGACAGATGGCAGCAGCTGTATCATTATTACCTCCGAATTCCCTTTTAAATACTGACCTACAAATCCCGTAGCTTATGATACGCTTTTATATAGTTGATTAATTAATTTTATATAGTTGACTAATTAATTAATAGTTTGTAATAAGGATTAGGTAACTGGAGTTCTGCAATGTTCTTGTAATGTTATTTGTCTATTTGTACTCACTGAATTTGTGCGCCCCTTGAGGGACTTGAAGTAGAGGGGGGGTAGAAATAGCCTAAGCTACTCTATCCCTTTGAGATGTATTTCTTTCTTATCTCAATAAACTTACTTGAACTTAAATGGACATATTCCGGGCTTCATAAGAACGACGCCCGCCAGTGTTAACACCTTACATCTGAAGGACCACAAACATGGTCGAACGCACAAAACACTTGACTGTATTTACGGGCTATTGATGGCCGTGTCACCTTTTAGGTGGCTTAATCTTTAGCAATCAATTAATCACTTGACTGTGGCCAGTTTTTGAGTAGACTCTTATTACATTTACTGTGTGATATACTTATATATAATAATTTGTATTAAGGGTAAACGCCTAACATGTAATATTAATTAATAAAAACACGCACCTAACTCCACATGTCTATTGTGTATAAGTAAAGTTGACGTAAAAAGTATAAGTTAAAGTTGTGTTCTTCTGCCCGAAACGCTACGCGTGTTAGTGGTTTTACAAGAATGTATAAACATCAATGCTATGTACTCTCATAAACCCAAAGTACCTTCTTGTATATATATAAATAAATAAATAAAGTATTTTGGACGCTCATGTACTTGTGCGCTGGCTGGCGTTCACAATTGTTCTAGTCTTCAAGGACTAGATTTAGTCAATCATAATGATAATAATGTTTATTTATTTAGGGGGAATAAATTTCTGGGCACACTGATTAATAATGGGCACCATTAATAATCGTAACATTATATTAATTCATTTTTTGTTGTATTAAAAATATAAAATATGAATCAACACCGTTTCACTTGGAGATACCTGAGTTTACCCGTGTGTACCTGAGTTTACCTGAGAACCACTAACACTAGCGGCCTCGACGAGGACAAGAAGCCGACGGCTTGTCGAAGGTCCCCCTATTTGCCTTGGTGATCTTTTCCAGCTGTACTTTAAAAGTTAACAGAATTTTGGCATTTACGGCTTCGGCGGGTAGGCAGTTCCAAGGGTTAATAACCCTGTGGGTGAAAAAGCATCTCCTGTTCTCAGTCCTACATTTGTGACTTGTTGAGCTTGAAACCTTTTCTCCTTGTATCACATATTATTAATTATAACAGTAATCGAAAAAAGTCATAGTTTGTATATACAAGAGATAAAACAGAGAGCTAGATCGATGTGCTGAGTCCATAAGGAGGCCGAGCTTCCGGAAGTACCTTCCTGTGATTGGCTGTTGCGGGAAATACCAACACTCTTTCATGAATAAAATTTAAACTAAGAAATAGGTCCTTGTGCACAACAACAAGGTTGTTGTGAAAAAGAACAACAACTTCTGTTTTGCACCTGACAGAAATCTCCATCTAACTGAATAATTTACTCGATTAAGAGAGCAGAGCAGCGTATCATTATTTGTGTCAAGGCAACCCCCAATAATAACCTCACAAGTTAGGTAGTTAGCCCATTTTTATATAACATTTGTTATATCCTGCAATATTTAATTATCACTTTATTGACACTTTAAATAACTAACACCTCACTTTTTTGGGTAAATTAAAGTTAAAGCAGAATTCCATAAGCATTTGTTGTGGGCTGAACTAAGATTATTTACTAAGTGGATGGCACCTATAGCTGATCCCTTCCTGTGATTGGCTGTTGTGTGAATGTCAACAAAGAGTTTCTACCAATGATATGCCATTGATTATGCATCCCATACCATCTGTGGGCGGAGCTTGGAACCTCTTACCCGAGCACAACAACCCGCCTTATGGGTTGCTGTTTGGCTATTTATAGTGCGTTGGAAAAAAAAGAGATGGCGCTAGTGGTATTTTGTGGGGTAATTTGTTATAAGTGTATTTTGATGTCAACAGATGGCGTAAGCTGTACCTTATGGCTACTATTGCCCAGCCAGTTGATAGTGTTCTCTTTTGCCGACAGATGGCAGCAGCTGTATCATTATTACCTCCGAATTCCCTTTTAAATACTGACCTACAAATCCCGTAGCTTATGATACGCTTTTATATAGTTGATTAATTAATTTTATATAGTTGACTAATTAATTAATAGTTTGTGATAAGGATTAGGTAACTGGAGTTCTGCAATGTTCTTGTAATGTTATTTGTCTATTTGTACTCACTGAATTTGTGCGCCCCTTGAGGGACTTGAAGTAGAGGGGGGTTAGAAATAGCCTAAGCTACTCTATCCCTTTGAGATGTATTTCTTTCTTATCTCAATAAACTTACTTGAACTTAAATGGACATATTCCGGGCTTCATAAGAACGACGCCCGCCAGTGTTAACACCTTACATCTGAAGGACCACAAACATGGTCGAACGCACAAAACACTTGACTGTATTTACGGGCTATTGATGGCCGTGTCACCTTTTAGGTGGCTTAATCTTTAGCAATCAATTAATCACTTGACTGTGGCCAGTTTTTGAGTAGACTCTTATTACATTTACTGTGTGATATACTTATATATAATAATTTGTATTAAGGGTAAACGCCTAACATGTAATATTAATTAATAAAAACACGCACCTAACTCCACATGTCTATTGTGTATAAGTAAAGTTGACGTAAAAAGTATAAGTTAAAGTTGTGTTCTTCTGCCCGAAACGCTACGCGTGTTAGTGGTTTTACAAGAATGTATAAACATCAATGCTATGTACTCTCATAAACCCAAAGTACCTTCTTGTATATATATAAATAAATAAATAAAGTATTTTGGACGCTCATGTACTTGTGCGCTGGCTGGCGTTCACAATTGATCTAGTCTTCAAGGACTAGATTTAGTCAATCATAATGATAATAATGTTTATTTATTTAGGGGGAATAAATTTCTGGGCACACTGATTAATAATGGGCACCATTAATAATCGTAACATTATATTAATTCATTTTTTGTTGTATTAAAAATATAAAATATGAATCAACACCGTTTCACTTGGAGATACCTGAGTTTACCCGTGTGTACCTGAGTTTACCTGAGAACCACTAACACTAGCGGCCTCGACGAGGACAAGAAGCCGACGGCTTGTCGAAGGTCCCCCTATTTGCCTTGGTGATCTTTTCCAGCTGTACTTTAAAAGTTAACAGAATTTTGGCATTTACGGCTTCGGCGGGTAGGCAGTTCCAAGGGTTAATAACCCTGTGGGTGAAAAAGCATCTCCTGTTCTCAGTCCTACATTTGTGACTTGTTGAGCTTGAAACCTTTTCTCCTTGTATCACATATTATTAATTATAACAGTAATCGAAAAAAGTCATAGTTTGTATATACAAGAGATAAAACAGAGAGCTAGATCGATGTGCTGAGTCCATAAGGAGGCCGAGCTTCCGGAAGTACCTTCCTGTGATTGGCTGTTGCGGGAAATACCAACACTCTTTTATGAATAAAATTTAAACTAAGAAATAGGTCCTTGTGCACAACAACAAGGTTGTTGTGAAAAAGAACAACAACTTCTGTTTTGCACCTGACAGAAATCTCCATCTAACTGAATAATTTACTCGATTAAGAGAGCAGAGCAGCGTATCATTATTTGTGTCAAGGCAACCCCCAATAATAACGTCACAAGTTAGGTAGTCAGCCCATTTTTATATAACATTTGTTATATCCTGCAATATTTAATTATCACTTTATTGACACTTTAAATAACTAACACCTCACTTTTTTGGGTAAATTAAAGTTAAAGCAGAATTCCATAAGCATTTGTTGTGGGCTGAACTAAGATTATTTACTAAGTGGATGGCACCTATAGCTGATCCCTTCCTGTGATTGGCTGTTGTGTGAATGTCAACAAAGAGTTTCTACCAATGATATGCCATTGATTGATTGATGAAGATTAAGCCGCCCAAAAGGTGGCACGGGCATGAATAGCCCGTAAGTGGTGGCCCTTTTGAGCCATTACCAGTATCAAGAGCTGATACTGGAGATCTGTGGAGGCGCGACTGCACCCTGCGTGACGGGAGATGTCTCCCGTCCCACGCATATCGTTTCAGGCAAACTATATGGCCATGAAGGTCACAGGGAGCAGAGAGGAACTCTACCCGCCTGACCACTAGGCTAGGCGGCAGCTAGTCTAGTGGTCAGGTGAGGAGAAAGTTCGCCACTAGGCGGCAGCTAGCCTAGAAACTTCAAGGCGCTGACTAGAAACTTTCTCCCACAACATAATTGTGAATTCCGGCGTGATGCTATAGGTTTTAACGCTGCTAAAGTATACACGGCGGGGTAGCGTTTATCCTCTATACATTCATTGGTCGGTGAGAGTATAGTAAGGCTATATAGATATAGATATTTACTTCAGCAGTTGTCGCGGTTGACAAACGTCAAATTCCTGACAGTTGATTTTTTGCAGAGTTGCAGGCTTTGACTCCGGGTGAGGGGGGGGGGGGGTAAGGTTAATTTAATATTTAGAGATTAAAAATATGAAACAGATTCATGGAAAATGAAAAGGAAATGTGTGAAACATTAAACGAAAGTTTCAAAGTGTGTTTGTATAAAATGAAATCTTCAGGGAACCAGACACAATAAGAATTCCAGAGAACACCATAGAGCACATAGAGGTGTCTAGAGACACTGAAAAAAATGCTCAAGGAGCTAAGTAAGAACAAAGCAGTTGGTCCAGATAGAGTTTTACCATGGGTTCTGAGAGAATGTGCACCTGAGCTCAGCATTCCACTTCAGCTGATTTTTAAGGCATCCCTGTTTACAGGAGTTGTAGCTGATATGTGGAAAAAGGCTAACATAGTTCCAATCTACAAAAGTGGCAGCAGGGAAGACCCCCTTAATTATAGACCGGTATCATTGACAAGTGTAATAGTCAAAATATTGGAAAAAATAATTAAAACTAAATGGGTAAACACCTGGATAAAAATGATATATTATCAGACAGACAGTATGGTTTTCGATTTGGAAGATCCTGTGAAACGAATTTACTCAGTTTCTATGATCGAGCCACAGAGATATTACAGGAAAGAAATGGTTGAGTTGACTGCAACTATCTGAGCCTAAAAAAAACAGGCTTTCGACAGAGTTCCACATAAGAGGTTGTTCTGGAAACTGGAAAATATTGGAGAGGTGACAGGGAGGCTTCTAACATGGATGAAAAATTTTCTAAACAAAAGAATTGGGCATTAATCAGAGGCAATGTATCGGACTGAAGAAATGTCACGAGTGGAAGGGAAGAGAAGGGAATAATTATCAGGGGAAAGCACCAAGCCATTAAATAATTCATATGTTAGATAATATACTATATGTATGTCCATAAGCCTTCTTGGAAAGGCCTATAGTGCCTACAAATATTAGTTTGCACATCTCGGGGTCCTGTTTCAATATGGCGGCCTATTGACCTCCAAGATGCTTCTATTTATCGCCTTTTAACCCACTCTAGAATCTATGATCTCTACGGATGTGTTGTAAACATTCTCTGATTGGCTGAGACGAGGGCGTGTGCCCTCCCTCCCCCTCCCCTCCCTAATAGTTTCGTGAATAAATATACAATAACTTTATCGTCGTCGCACCTCAGTCACCAGCAACACACGAATCTGTCACAAAGTGAGTTTATCTAACAAATTAATCTGTATTTTAAAATTATTATTTAAAAAGTTTACACTTTAAATTCCGTATATAACAGGATATACAAATTATCATAATACTTCCAGTTTTCAGTGTTGTCATAACATACGAAGCAAAAAAATTATTTTAATATAAATATAAGACTCTAAAATTTAAGAATAAGGGCCAAATATACATTTTTATATGAAGGATTTGCACGGAGGAATAATTCCTGAGATGAGTGAGGGAGGCGAGCATCAGGAGGTCCAACATGGCGGCCACGGTCCTGCGACGGCTACTGCGCTCACCTCATAATAACCTGCTTAATATCACCAGGGCTTGCCAGCTCAACCAGGTACTATATGTGTGTGGGGGGCAGGTGTGTGTAGGGGTGCAGGTGTGTAGCGTTTTGTGCTGTGTCGTCTGCAGTTTGATGATATATAAGAGATCTGCTTCAATGGCGCCTCACTGTGTTTACCTGATTAGTAAACAGTCTGTTTTTCTTTTAAGTTTATTGGTGGTGAGGCTGAGACAACTCATCAGGTGTGATGAATCCTCAATCTTGATACCTCATGGGTGTATTGTGCTGGTTTAAATCTTGTGATGTTTCTCACCAGTATTTTGATAATGCTCTGCGTGTAGTTACCCAATTACAATTATTTAATTACAATTAATTAATTACTTGTGTGTGTGTGTGTGTGTGTGTGTGTGTGTGTGTGTGTGTGTGTGTGTGTGTGTGTGTGTGTGTGTGTGTGTGTGTGTGTGTGTGTGTGTGTGTTCCCTGTTATTGAAACTGAAAAGTTTCGATAAAACGCAACTCTTGATTGTACGAAGGAGCCGGTGATGATCCAATATAGACAGTAGCTGAGTTATCTTATTTGGATATCATGAATTTTTGTTTATTTGTATACTCTGTTGTTCTCGTATTACCCCCAGGGCCGCTTCTCCCCATGAAGATGGGGCATGGGATGGTGATGGTAATACATACTGTATGTAGTGCAGTATTGTGCCGTAGATTTTAAATGGTGCTGTGTCGAGTAACTCCCACAGCCGCAATGTTTACCTATAATATCACATTTTAATTTAGCCGGTAGAGTTATGAACAGTACATCATTAAAGTCCATAGGCTGGCATTCCTAATGTCAGTATATGGAGGATTTCTGTTGATCACTAGATAGTTCCTGAACTTCCTGGTGTTAAAAAATTTGTATGTAGGAAACAAATAATGAGTGAGTAATGGAATGTGTATTACTGGCGATTTGTAGAAATTCTCTTCTCAATTAATTTTTTCGTTTGATTTCAGGGAGGTGTTTATTTCCTGTCAACGTCCGTCAATCTAAAGGCGCAGTTTTGTGAATCGTCTCTTGAAGCCGTTAAGGATATTCCTGCAGGCTCCAAGCTGCTTGTTGGAGGTTAGATTCCAGTGACGTCTCATTGTAAACAATGCTGGCTTTAGAAAACTAAATTTTTACTTTTTGTATTGAGTTTTTCTCATGCTCTACATGTATTTATTATTATTATACATATTACCTTACACCTATCACCCAAATACATAGCAACAAGTTTCACATATCTGTACTGTATATGAAAGCTAAAACTTTCATATTGGCATGAACGTACATATGGACCATGTTTGCACTTGTGTAGTGCCCCTTGAAATTCATGTAAAACTTCACCCATTTGAATGAAACTTAGATATTATATATGGTGAAAATTGGATATATTACTGATCCCTCCAGAAAGTTCACATCTTTCCACTTTTTCTGTAAATATTTATTATATATTTGCTCACAATAGAGGGAGCTGGGTTCATGCCTCAAACAGGACAGAAATGGTTGGGGAGATTTCCTCTCGCCCGATGCCTCTGTTTACCTAGCAGAAAAATTGGCATCTGAGAGTTAGGCAGCTGTTGTGGGTTGCATCCTGTGGAAGGTTAATAGTTGGCTTACAGCTTCCCATCTCCAACAACAAGAATTGTAATATTTTATAATCCCTTCACTTTCCAGCCACAAATACTGTAGTCACAATGCAAATATTGTGAAGTCTACAGTGTTTAGAATGTAAAGATGCAAAAAATATAATTCAAATGCGTCACGAAACAAAAAATACAGGATGTAAGGGAGTGTAAGGACAGCCGATGATGCAGTACCAGTAAACTTCTGATTCCTCCAGTAAATCATGATCATGTCCATGTAAAGTAAAAACAAAAATCAACTTTTTTTCTAGACTGAGAATGAAGTTACTAACCTTGTTATCCAATGCCAAACAAAACACAAGCTGCCCATGTCATTTAAATTTTGTTAATTGTGCAGATGCCTGATCTTGGACCACTGATCTCTTAGATCTATATAATATAGAATGATAGTAATACATGTATCCCAAGGGCGAGCTACTGACCCTTCCCAAGATGCAACCCCACAACAGTCGTCTAACCGATGCATATCTATTTACTGCTAGGTGAACAGCTGCATTAGGTAAAATAGAATGTTCCCACCCATTTCTGTTCTGCCCAAGAATGTATTATGGTACCAGATAGATCTTTCCACACATCTATTTGGAATTAGTAGATCTGAAAAATTTGCCCATGGTACAATTGGTAGAGCATGGTACTGGAAAATTGCTTTTCCTTATTATTTATTAATAAAACTGTATGTGGTATTCTTCAACAAACACTTCAAAGGCTTTTTCCAAGAACTTTTTACATTTAAAAGCACTTGAAATGACCAATAAAGAATCTATACAGTATAAGAAGACTCAATCAAAAGAAATATTATAATTTTGGGTGGCTTATGAAATGCCAGAAATGTTAATTGGGTACTGTTATGTAGGTGCCTGACGGCTGAGTGGACATCGCTCAGGGTTTGTAGTCCTAAGGGTCTGGGTTCGATCCCCAGCGGAAGCGGAAACAAATGGGCAGAGTTTCTTTCACCCCTGATGGCCTGTTCACCTAACAGTAAATAGGTACCTGGGAGTTAGACTTCTGCTATGGGCTGCTTCCTAGGGATGTGTTGTGTGTGTAAAAATTAGGATTAAGGACTTATACAAGAATGTAAAAAAAAATAGGATTAAGGACTTACCCAAAACGATATGCATGCTAGTGGCTGTACAAGAATGTAAGAACTCTTGTATATATAAATAAATATAAAGTAAATAAAATAAAAAATGCTTGAGTCACTGAGCAGATATATTCCACTTAGGATTTGGTCTCTGCGGCATCCCGGAGAACCTCATTGGAGCTTTGCTTGAGACGAAGGTGAATGATCTGACCATAGTGAGCAACAATGCAGGTGTTGACAACTTTGGGCTGGGTTTGTTGCTCAACCAGAAACAGGTCAAGCGCATGATATCTTCATATGTTGGAGAGAATGCTGAGTTCGAGAGACAGTACCTGAATGGGGAATTGGAAGTGGAATTGACACCACAGGTAAGCTGATTGTAATGACTGCTTTTATATTTAAATATTACAAAATATTCAATGTTAAGTGATTGTCCAACTCTTTTTGTCAATGAGTTAATCAGTCCAACAATCCAGTTAGTTCTATAACTACTATACTTGCTACTTTGCCCAAAACGCTATGCGTACTAGTGGCTTTAGGTATTATATGTACTACCTCTATCTTTAAATCAAACAGAATGTTTGTACTGTAACTCTGCAACTATGTACGTACTTTTCCTAATTAAATTATTATTATTACTATTATTATTATTATTATTATTATTATATTAATTTGGAGACAAGTTCACATTCCAAATGTTGTAAGTATGTGTTATACATACAATTTGCTATCTCCATCTCAAATGCTTGACTTGCTCCCAGGAGCCTCCGACACACCACACTTCATCCCTCACACTTTGTCATATATTCTTCCACTCTTCTAAGATATTGGTCATCTGCTTCCACTATGTGAGCCCCCCTTTATTTCACCCTTCTACACCCTTCTTGTTAAATTATTGTCATTCTGTAGCACAATTCAATTCAATTTCTTTCTGTAGCACAGTCATCTATGTCTTTGGCTTGCAACTGAAGGTCTCGGTTTGAGTCCCTGAGCGGGATAGAAGTGGTTTGGCATGTTTCATTTCACCTGATGCTTTTTTTTCACCTTGCAGCAAATAGGTAGCCAGGAGTTAGGCAGTTGTTGTGGGGTGCAACCTGGGAAAGCCAGTAGTTGGCCTTGGGGGACCTCCATAAACTTAAGTACAGGCTTCTTTTTCCTGACAATGGATATTATTATAATCTAGCATTATGTCCACTGTCATCTCACCCCTATACTTCTACATATTCAGTTATTCCATCTATACCATGAACCTTAAACTTTTTCCCTATTCATAACTAATTCCTCCATTACCATCATCCAGTGTTTCATTGGCCCTTTGTCACATCTGATTTTTCCGAGGGAGACATGTTAGTACAGGTATTACGTGTTTCACCACTTGTAACACCCCAAACTCAAACTATAAGTTCCACCTATTGGTCTGGTGGATAGCGCGCAGGACTCGTAATTCTGTGGCGCGGGTTCGATTCCCACACGAGGCAGAAACAAATGGGCAAAGTTTCTTTCACCCTGAATGCCCCTGTTACCTAGCAGTAAATAGGTACCTGGGAGTTAGTCAGCTGTCACGGGCTGCTTCCTGGGGGTGGAGGCCTGGTCGAGGACCGGGCCGTGGGGACACTAAAAGCCCCGAAATCATCTCAAGATAACATGCATAGCTCTCAAAAATACTTTCCTCTTTACCACCCCACATCCTGCAATTTTTATCTCCTACCATAACTATCTTCAATTTTCTCTAAAACAATTTCTTATTTCTTACAAAGTCCTCACTCAAGTTCCTCCCAAAGTCTTTGCCTTTTACATTTTTGTTTATTTAACCATTTTCTTTACATAGTAAAAACTAATTTGAGGAGCATCCCCTTTGAAGCTTCCCAAGCTAAACACTGGTCCTGCCAAGCTTTAGGGAGATGGAAACATTTGTGAATGAAGCCACCTGGAGGCTCCTCTGCTTCGGTTGGTAGTTCCTGGGGGTAGGTATATGAGATGTAAACATGAAAGTTCTCTTAATTGCTGCAGGGTACATTGGCCGAGCGATGTCGAGCTGGAGGGGCTGGTATACCTGCATTCTTCACCCCCACGGGTTATGGTACGCTTGTTCATGAAGGAGGAGCACCAATCAAGTAAGTAAATCAGGTGCTGCTCATACTATAGTCTCGAGAGTAAATATTTCATATTTTTTCACTTGCGTATTACGTGTTTATTGATTAGGCAAATCATTAAATTTCTCCTCATTTGAAACTTCCACTGTCCCTCTGCATTATTTTTCCAAGAAACAATCATTTGGAAAATAACCAATCACTGAAATAACTGGATTTTTAGTATTGGCAAATTTATTTCCTCTGGTACTTGCAATGCCTTATTTTAGCCTGTATCATCATGTACAGTCTTCACATATGCATTGTTGTGCCATAGTAATGCCTACAGTATCTCGATACAAGTGTGTGTGTGTTACTCTCCATTCATTGTAGTTTGTGTTCACACGGTGAGTGTGGGGGCTGGGGGGAGGAGGGGATGGATGAGAGTTTCCTGTGAGCGTGCACACAGGAAAGTCAGGTGATGGAAGGCAGCACGGATGGACGAAGGTTTTAGTGTTGTATGTTGTCATTTTCAGCCGGATTACTACTACTACTACTACTACTACAGCATCTTTTTTCACAGTATAATATCATGTGCTTATACAATATATGTATTCAGTTTAAGCCTTGTGTATTCATCTTCTTCATGATTTCTCATATTATTATTTGTTCATAGTGGAATATTTGTAGTTCCAAAACGTTTCCATCACCATTTTTATTTTATTTTATTTTATTTATATACATACAAGAAGGTACATTGGGATTGAGGATACATAGCATAGTAATTACAATCTTGTAAAGCCACTAGTATGCGCACTAGTACCATCTGCAAGTTCTATTATTTTCCATCTACTCTTATTTTATTTATTGTTAAGTCAATAGTCATGCTTTTTTTTTTGTACCCGTGTCAAAAATTATTTACTACTATTCACCCTGTATAGATACGGCAAGGATGGCATCATCGACATACAGAGTGCCCCCCGGGAAACCCGTATGTTCAATGGTCGTAACTACATCATGGAGGAGGCTATTACTGGGGACTTTGCTCTTATCAAGGCCTGGAAAGCTGACAAAGCTGGCAATCTCATCTTCAGGTTTGGCCCATGTTTTTTTCACATTTTAGATACAGGATGATCTGTGAGATGGCAGGTTGTGATTAGTAAAGTATTCAGGTTCTTGTATAGAATGTTGCCAGACCTATTTGTACTTTGATTTTTCTATATTACAGTATTACTAAAGTTCAGCATTAAGCTGTGCATATTATATTATCGTATCTGGCCATGTTATCAGATTACCTTGCACAGGTTTCTTGTGCGTTGTGTTTCTCTTGCCCCAGATTTTTTTGCCCTAGTTCCTGGTAAACAATAGTACGTATCTACCTAGCTATTTGTTAGGGGTCTCGGAGGCCTCACACATTTCCCCCAAGGTCTAACTAGAGCACCACTTAGCTCCTCCAGAAAATAGCATTTCATTGCATTCAACTCGTTAATTTCTTGATTGGAGTCAGTTGGCAAAAGTTAAGAAATGGGTACAGTACTTGTACGATGCTTGTCTTCATAGCCTGCTTGGGTTACTAATGAGAGCGTTGCCAACATGATAGGGTGTGGGTTATTTTCAGAAGGGGAAGGCAGTTGGAGCCGGTCGGTAGGGGAGCCGGTCAGCCGAGCGGACAGCACGCTGGACTTGTGATCCTGTGGTCCCGGGTTCGATCCCGGGCGCCGGCAAGAAACAATGGGCAGAGTTTCTTTCACCCTATGCCCCTGTTACCTAGCAGTAAAATAGGTACCTGGATGCTAGTTAGCTGTCACGGGCTGCTTCCTGGGGGTGGAGGACTTGTCGAGGACCGGGCCGCGAGGACACTAAAGCCCCGAAATCATCTCAAGATAACCTCAAGTTGTGTTGTGGGACAATTCATAAATATTTTGATATTTGTCAGTTTAATTCAGAAGTGTCATTTGGATAAAGACTTCCTGAGTTTGTCAACCGTTGAGTGATGGTAGCACACTTTTTCAACAGAAAGACGGCTCGCAACTTCAATCTGCCAATGTGCAAGGCAGCTCAAACGACAATAGTGGAAGTGGAGGAAATAGTGGAAGTTGGAGAGATCCCAGAAGATTTGGTCCACATCCCTGCCATTTATGTAGATCGCATTGTCCTGGGAGAGAAGTATGAGAAGAGAATTGAGGTAGGTTGGGTAGTGTTGCAACAGGTCAAGCAAAGTTGAAATAAATACACTGTAGTAGTAATGCAGTAGGGAGGGATAGTAATGATTTTGTCCTAGATTTTTACTTGATTTTGTTAAATGCCTGTAGAGTATTTTGCTTGGAGTTTTTGTATGAGCCAAACTATACCACACACCACTAGTCAGTGGTGCATTTCAGACATTCATTACTGTAGACATTTTTTACTGATCTTCACTTCAGCATAAATAGTATATTTAGTCCACATCTTAATTCATTTCCGTGTATGTCCCAGAATAAGATGTACTGTATTCTGTTGTTGTTGTCTTTCGTGCCTGTTGCCATATGGTAATTGGAGCCGCTCTCCTCCGTAGCGCTTGACCCTGAGCAAGGAGAAGAAGAAGAGTGCAGCAGCGTCTAACCCCGCAGTGGCAATGAGGGAGCGTATTGTGAGGAGAGCTGCCTTGGAGTTCAAGGATGGCATGTATGCCAACCTTGGTATTGGAATGCCCATGCTTGCTAGCAACTACATACCCGATGGTTAGTCGTCTTTACACTTTAAATTTAATGTAAACGACAAAGTACAGTATTATAGGATGTTGAATTTCAACTCTTGCTTAAAGATTCCTGTATTATGTCCATTCCAATTTAAATTGTCGAGGACGCTATATATATTTGGGCTTGTCTATATAGTTATGCGTACTTTCTATTTTTGAATTATTAATGTCAACCATAATGATATTTGTTTCCTCGTTCTGTGACATGTTATAAGGAGTTTGTTAAATAAACCATTAATCAATGTTAATTAAATGTAAATTAATATGACTAAATTGTTTCTATTTAGAGAATGATTGTTTGCAAAATGATTTTACTTAAGAAAGAGGTCATACTCATGAAGTAAGATTTTAATAATGAGAATCATAATTCTGAGGCAAGAGTTAATGACTTACAGAATTTATAATGGTTAGACTTGCATAATATTAATGTATTGTCTAGTTTACGGAGTTTTATGTAATGGTTTTTTATTTACTTTTAAGTATATATACACAAAGGTACATTGTTTTTGCTAGTACAGATAATGGTGATTAAATGCATGATGTTCAAACCACACATCAGCAAATTAAGAAACAACAATGCTTTAGTCCATCTAATAATGGTCCAGAGGCCAGATTCACGAAGCAGTTACTCAAGCACTTATGAACCTGTGCATCTTTTCTCAATCTTTGGCGGCTTTGTTTACAATTATTAAACCGTTAACGAGCTCCGAAGCACCAGGAGGCTGTTTATAAGAATAACAACAGTTGATTGGGAAGTTTTCATGCTTGTAAACTATTTAATAAATGTAACTAAAGTTGTCAAAGATTGAGGAAAGATGTACACGTTCGTAAGTACTTGCGTAACTGCTTCGTGAATCTGGCCCCCTGGACAGACCGAAACATCATCGTTTCTTCAAAAGTAAATTGCATAGTACAGCTTATTGAATTCCTCATACTGGTTAAACTCATACACTATGCTATCCTTTGGAACGTATTCTTTATAACATGTGGGGATGAAATATTTGTTAGAAAATTAGTTACATTTGGTTGCAGGTATGAATGTGAAGCTTCAGAGCGAGAATGGTGTGTTGGGTCTTGGGCCATCCCCAGTTCCTGGAAGCCAGGACCCTGACCTCATCAATGCTGGCAAGGAGACAGTCACTGTCATTCCGGGAGCATCTTACTTCAGTTCAGATGAGAGCTTTGCCATGATTAGGGGGTAAGGAAGAGAATATTATTAGTTCTGCGCAAAACAAATGATGTTTTTCTTTAGCCTGCAACAAACGGTGATTTGTTTGCTCATGGTGAATGAAAACACAGTACTATACACGCATCAGATTGTAAACCACTTTCTCTTCCTCAGTGGACACGTAGACCTGACTATCTTGGGAGCGATGGAGGTGTCTCAGTACGGTGACCTTGCTAACTGGATGATTCCGGTGAGTAACCATAGTTAAGGAAGGGGAGGGAACAATCAAGGAAAAGTATCAAGCCATTATGACTATATAGCACTTGGAAGGGGTCATGATAAGGATTTGGGATGGGAAGGAATTTTGCCCAACCACTTAGACGGTCAGGGATTGAACGGCAATCTGCATGTTGCAAGGCCGTTGCTCTACCGCCCGCCCCAAGTAGTTGGGTAACCGTAGTTAAGGGGATCATCCAAGACAATATTAATGAGGTAAGGTATGTGTGACAGTCTAGTGCCTCTTTATAACAGCTTTAATGTTCAATAATAAGCAGATATATTGTAAGTGAAATTTACTACAATAATGTTTCTCAATGCAAACATTCAAAAAATACATTTTTTGCACTTACTCATTCCTTTCGGAACTGTGACGATGTTTGTAGTTATGAATGTAGCTTCTAAATTGAAATATAATATTGTACAATAATATTTTATCTGAGTTTTTGCATCATCAGGGCAAGATGGTGAAGGGCATGGGAGGAGCCATGGACTTGGTGTCATCTCCTGGCACCAAGGTGGTCGTCACAATGGAACACGCTTCCAAGAAAGGGGACCACAAAATTGTCGAAGCCTGCTCCCTTCCTCTCACCGGCATAAACTGTGTTGACATGATCATTACTGAAAAGGTGATTGAATTTTACTACAAGCCTTATTGTTAATTGATGCTTAACGTTTCAGGTCGTTTTTCACAATTTGATAAGTCTTAAATTTCCAATGCTTTTGACTAACCAGGAGCATATAAACCTAGGCAAAATCACCTCACCTATCTAGACCAAGTCTCATTAGCCCAAATGATGCTTCAGTATTATAGTGTTTTCAATTTCACTCAAGCACTTGAATTTTGAGGCAGTCTAAAGTATTAAAAGTGCATTGATGTAAATGTGAGGAGACATAGAGTTTATAGTGTGAAATATTTAAGGTGGGGGGCATTTGTTTACATATACAGTACTCTTAATCAGTGATATGCCGCTCTGATATTTGAAGAGTTCAGCAGATATAATTCAGTTATGTTAGTCAAAATTATTTTCTTTTCAGTGCGTATTCAGTGTTGACAAAGAAGAAGGGTTGACATTGGAGGAGATTGCTGAAGGTGTGAGCATAGAGGACATTGTGTCAAGCACTGGATGCTTATTCAAAATGAAAGATGATGTGAAACCCATGGGACAGATAGAGGTTCCAGAAGACTGAGGAGTAGCCTGCTCACGCTCCCTTGCTGCTTCTAACTAACCTCACTTACTTGCCACACTTTGCAATCGTGCATCCAATTGTATAGTTTTCTTTTGATATCGCCATATGTTAAAAATGCACTTTTCACGTCGGTAATTCTAATATTGACAGCTAAGTGTTTTCTGGTAAGAGAAAGTTGTACAGTAGTATATACTTATATAGTGGCTAGTCTAGCTTTGTGAAATTTGTGTATATTTTTGTTAATGTTTGATTCTGTTGATTTCTTGTAGAAGATATTTTCAATACAGTGTGAGCTCAATGATCTGGACCAATTGGTACCTTGTACAGTATATCCAAATCCCTGAAATCCAGACAATAGAGTTAATACCCTAATTTTCCCCATGCTCTATGGGTGAATGTCACCTAGCTAAATATTAATTCCAACTTATGATGGACCTCTGTCACAACCTATTTGTAAAGAAAATTTCACCTCATCTGGCTTATTTTTTCATGCCTTGCTCTCAAAACCTTATTATCAATATTATGGGGACTCCCGGTTTGCCTCCTGCCTTCTCATTCGGGGGGCAGTGGCGGGCGTCGTTCCCCGTCGTTCCTTATTATCAATGGCAGCCATTTGGGAATGGAAAACTGTGCTAACTGCTAATGAAAACGAACCATAGAATACTTTTCATGTGTTGAGTGGCTGTCGCAGTGCGCTAACTATTTCTCATGGTATCGTGCATGCCTACCAAAACAGTCATGAATGCAGTGGAGCAATATTAAATGAGTTGTTATTCCTACTGTAATTTTTCATACTCATTGGCAAATTTCACTTAGCAAAATTTAAATTTCAATGATTATGATGGTCACATTCCAGGAGAATCTTATTGTATTGCCCAGTATTTTCTCTTAGCCTAAAATAAAAATATTCTATTAGAATTTCTATTACTAAAATTTCCCTGCCTTGACCCCCTCTGGGGTAAAGGCAGAGTCATGACCCCCTAATATTTTAAATGAACCATTCCTATTGACTTATCACACCTAAAAAACCTTCTTTTGCTCTGGAATTTCTATAAAATATCTTTGGAGTAAGTAATTATGGAGATACGGTCTAACAACTAAGTTCAGAATTATATTTTTAGAATCAAGTCAAATTCAAACCTTCACTGAACATAATTTGCCACTTATAAAATGAAACCCCTTTGCTATATGATATCTTCTGAAATGGGCCCATTGAATTTCCACATTTTCTAACTTTTTGGTTACAATTTTCTAGGATATTTTTTTTGTTACTTTTACAAAATCAGTATTTGGGAATTGTAGGTTCAGAAGTTGTTTTTATACATATTAATTCATTGATATACGAAAGTATTGTATTCAAGAAAGGTCTTGCCAGTTTTGTCTTCAATGTTGACATATTTTGTTAACAAACAAAAGCTGTTTATTCAAAATGCTTCCACTGTTGAACCAGTCTTAGTGTCATCTATTGGTGTGTGAAATTAACATTGTTCTGGTACTTGCTTGCTATTTATGATTAATGAATCATACTTGAATATTTCAAAAGTTAGATATTCATTATATTATAATGTTTTTTATATCCGCTGTTCCTAAGCTTTCTTGTCTCTCAATGCATGACTTTTCTTAATTTTGTATCTAAATATTTATGCCATTCTTGCCAGTGGCGGAGCATTGATGGATCCTAGAATGCATTGAGCGGGTAAACGGCAGGAGTAAGTATATCCACTTGGTTAGCCAGATGGGGAGACTCATCGTTTGCTGCCCTTTCATAAATCTCTCGGTTATATACAACTTTTTATACAGATAACAAAATGAACTTGTTAGGAGTCATTTTCCAGGGCACCTCATGCCTATGATTTAAAAAGCAACACTACCTGGAATATTTACAAACTTTCACATTCTCTTGCTATTTTCACTGATGGTTCTAAATCCCCATCTGGTTTAGGGGTTTCATTGTCATTCCTGATACAATGCATAAATCCTCTTTTTGTCAAAGTTTTATTTGATTTGTTCTTAATAAGTTGGCTTTTCGTAACCTACTTCTCTATTGTAGCTTGTATGCGTGCCTTACCGGCTATTGAATCTTTAAACCCCACTCAATTATTTGGTAACAGAAATCCAAAATTAGCCATTTTCCATTTTAGTAAATACAATCAAGTGTAGTCGAACTGAGTATAGACTCCAAAGAATTGGCCAGTGAAACAGCAAGATCTTCCATTCAGCTCTTGAAGACTCTTTCTTTCACAGATTACTACCCAATAATTTATTGAATCTCTTTAATGGATCAAAAGTTTGTCTTTCTGATCTTATATTGACATCTTAAATACTGTATAAATAATACTTTTATTTGTGACTGGGATGGTGCTATGTAGACCCCGACTCTGTGCCTCCTGTTGATAATTACTCGCTGGTGACTGGGATGGTGAATAACCATACTGGCTTAGCACCATCATCTGATTATTACTTGCCAAGTTTTATTCCTTACCTAATAATTATTATATTTTTAATACTCTTCAAAGTCTATTTAAAATTTGTGTAGTTAGGGAGAAATATATTTTTCATTTATTCCTCAGTATGCACACGCTCTTGATCCCAGTGCTACAGCCACTGTTGTCAATCTCGTGTTTTCTGCATTGGGAACTGATGGTCGTATGTGACTTTTCTTTTGGTCGTAATTATAGTCTTTATTCTCTATATTTTAAAGGTTGGTAAAAATAATTTTGTTGATCTCTTTCAGTGGATGCGTTCATGATAAGGCTAACTTTGATCTGCATGAGGTTTAATGCCTCACTGTTCCCCATAAAGTGTGACTTAACCTCTGCACTGCGCACCTGTTTTTGGCAAAAACTTCGTAGTGCTATTGTTTAGGATATATTTTTGTTAGTTTTTATAAATGCTCAGGTAAAGTTAATGTCAAAACGTTTCCAAACTCAAATATTGTCATTTCAAAACACAAAGTGATGAAAACATTACAAAACATTAAAATATAGCCTAATTAAAAAAAAATGGACAACTCTCAAAACGACATTTGTTGGCCGGCCCAGTTGAGGGGGTTAAACATCTCCATTTTTCCATTTACTTCATAAAACATCTACCCAAATAATATTACTGTACTACTGGTACTTTCCAGCCACAAATACAAAACATGTATAATATAAATGCTGAATGCTCGGACAGGCATGAAATCAGATGTGATGCTTGGCATCTCTTTCCAAAACAAAACCTCTGTTGCATAAAACTTGCAATTCTCTCCGTATGCAGTCGATGAGTCACAATAACATGGCTAAAGTATGTTGACCAGACCACACACTAGAAGGTGAAGGGACGACGATGTTTCGGTCCGTCCTGGACCATTCTCAAGTCGACTGTGAATGGTCCAGGACGGACTGAAACGTCGTCGTCCCTTCACCTTCTAGTGTGTGGTCTGGTCAACTTGCCATTCTCTCATCACATATTTAAAAGTTAGGCACTAAAACTCAAACAACATACAGTAACTGCAAATCTGCGTACACCAAATTCAAATTCACACATTGAGTTGACTTTCTGCAACAGGCTTTGGCTGACCTCGCCACAAAAGTAAATAAAACAAAGATGATTTTTATTTTTTTTAATATTTTAGTTTTTAATAAAAAGAAAAGTATTTACTAAATTGAGTAGTAGCAAGCAGAGATCTATATGTTTTTAGTTACAAAATGCTGTTAAACTGATTTGAATTATAATATTACAGTATGCACCAGCAACCTCTTGCAAGAGCTACTCATTAATCATAGCTTAATATGAAAAAATACTTTCATGAGTATTGACAGCAATGGGTACCCTAAAATCTGAAATAGGCACTAGTAGACGTAGTGTAAAAAAAATATTGTCGATCAAAATCTCATTCTTGAATGTGTAGATGCTATTGTTGAATATTACTTGCATGATCACCAGACACTCTGATAGGCACGTGAGAAGTTTTACATTTCGTGTAACCACTGGTTGTTGTTGTTTTTAGATTCAGCTACTCTGAACAAAAAGTTCCAAGTAGCACAGGTTGTGGTGAGCCCGTAGTGGATTTATCTGGCACAGGAGCGGGGTTGTAACTGTCATTGTAACCATTTACCACTTTAAATGGCAAGCTACTGTATCATTTATTTACTGATGAGTACTGTGTATGTTTTTTTAACACCATGTATTCATTTACAGTATTTATTAAATAAGTATGCACTCTGATCAGATCTGCCCCCGTACGCTCCAAATTGCATTGTTCCACCTGATGGTCATACATCTGAAAAACTTAGTACAGGTAATTTTCAAATTTAATATGGAAGCAAAATGAATATTTTTGTTATAAAATTATCTGTTACATCATAGGAGGAACCACTTTAAAAATTTTAGGAATGTTATGAGGAGGAAATTATTAGGATTAGTAATGGTATAATGTCTTCTCACAGACATAACAACATAGGATAATAACCCACGCTTGTGTATTTGTGAAATTTATGTAACGAATTTACACAGTCTTTTGCACTCTACTGAGTGCTTAATCAAGGTCCGAGTGTGTGATTATGACGAGACTTAAATCTCAACGTCTAAACAGACGTTGGTGTAAATTCCTTTCATAAATTTCACAAATACACAAGTGTGGGTTTTTATCTTATATATTATTATTAATGTTAAGACCAGGCCTCCTCATATTATGAGACGGCCTGGTTAGGAACCAAGCCGTTGGGGTGTTGAGCTCCAAAATCAACGCAAGGTATGTTTTCATGTTAGAAATGAGTTTTATTTTTGTTTTTTTTATGAGGTTGAAGCTAGTAAAGCTACGGACACAAGCTGTGCATTAATATTGTATATAATGTATAGTACAGTAAATTTTTTACCTCAAGGGCATTACCATTGACATTGAAATGTTTCAGTGTTTCACATTTGTGATTTTCTTTCTGGTAATTACAATTAAATATTTATGTGTAAAACTATTTTTGAAAATACAGTACAGTACTACGTGTATATTGTATGTTGCAGCTATTATTTTAGTATGAAAATGTTTTGGAGTGGAGTAGTAAAGAGTTGAGGCTTGGTCTGCTTTTATATATATATATTTTATTGACTGGGTTTTAAGCAATAGCCCTCATCTTTTATGTTTACTTCAGCAGTAAACATGACTTAATGTTGGTCTCCCAACTAAATACCAACATTAGTATTGCAGGTTCTACAAATGCAATAATTTAGGTGATTAAAAGGTGCAGATAACTTACCTGTGTATTTTTTTATTTGAAGCTCATGTGAATTGCCACATATTAAATGCTCATAAGGCAAAATTATTCAAATTATTCTCCATCTTATATTCATATTTACCTTTCCATTAGGCTGGAATGGATTCAAGTGTGTCAACACCATCGTGTGTTGGTGTGGTTAGCTCAGCTGCCCGCCTCACAAGCAAGAAGACCAGGGTTTGAGGCCTGGGTAGGCTGGACACATTTAGCCTCCTTTTTTTTCACTGCCAATGAGCACTTAGCAATAATTGAGGAGGGGATTTCAAAAGATTGGCAAATTGTTCTAGCAAGACTTTGTGCTCAATAACCTAATGAGGTATAGTACCTGGCTTAAGGCTTAGCCCCAAGTTAACGAATCAAATGGAAATACTATAAATTATTCAGCCCAGTTAATAGTACATAACTGTACTGTATAATTAAATGCACAAATATAATGGCAGTTAATCATGATTTTTTTTTTTACACCAACAGTCATGTATTATGCTCTCAACACATGGTGTAGTCATTCTCTAAATGGCGTAATTTACAAATTCTCATTTTCATTCATTTGCGCATCTTCTCAGGTCCTCATTGCCACATTACTGTACCTTGAGGAGTTCACACCTGTTTTGATCATGTAGTTACTATGGCCCATGCGTGTTAGTGTTCTCTGTTGCATTTTAAGTTTGTGTTGAAATTTCCTGCGTGCACTTGAGCTTGATATACATATTGAATAGGTTTTGAGTTGCATTTCGTCAGTTACCACTGAAGTCACATGCTGGAATGCTGATAAACTTTGTGTTACAACATTGCTGGACTACTTAACGAATTTCAAAGAGATTGTTGACCTATAATTATTTCTTGTGGTGATTACTTTGTGCAGGACAGAGCTTGGGATTAATTGCAGCTTTATCGTTTATTAAGCTAACTTTTATAATTCATAACTGTGAACTTTACGTAACTGAACTTTGTGTATTAGAACTTTTGCACTAAGGCTTTAGTCAGTTGCCAAGCTTACTTCATTGTCATTAGAGTAAGCTTACTTATGGAATATATCATTATAAATATAATCCTTTTGCATACGGTGCCTTCCATACTATCAGCATTGTTGTTTTTAACAAATGTGATTTACAATAGTTTGTTTTGTAACTTTCTGGTTGCAGTACTTAACACAAAATATTGACTTTATAATTTGCATTTTAATGATAGTAATGCCAGAGAGCTGAAACATTTACAAATGAAAGAAGGAATCACTTTGTTTAGACTAAATATGATTGTTGTTATTATTGAAAATCTCATCACAAAAAAAATACTATTTTAATATTGTATATAAAAATCTTTTAATAAAATGCCAAATTCAAGCGCATATTCCTATTTTTTCCCCATAAGCACAGTGCAGAAAATATGAGGTTTAAAACCAAATTCTAGGGTTCATTTAGGTAGCACCAAGTGGGATAGTATGAAGATGATATTAAGTAAATCATTGTTCTACTTTTAAATGAAGTATAGGTTGGACAATTTTGTAATTCATTAAGAAGTGACTGGAACCCATACTGCCAGGAGCACTATGCAACTGGTGTACAGGAGACCTTAACCACTCGACCATCAGTGACCGTACTGTCATTCATTACAGTTCCAAATATTGGGTCCTTTTATTAGCATGGCATGTTTGTAGAGATTTGTTCTGGGAATATGCAAGTGATATTTATTTTTGGTGATTGTGATTCTAATCACAATGATTGTGATCATTGTGGTGATTGTGATTGAAAGTGATTTCTAGCTCATGGGTTCTATTACATCTATCTAGGAAGAGTTTCAAAACACGATTTGAATTTTGGAATAAAGTTTTGGACATGTGAATAGCGCAAGAGAATGTGTGGAGTGTATGTTTATCATGTTCAAGGATTTAAACAGGCTGTGTGTTATCTGATAACAGAATTTGCTATAGATTAGATAGCTGATTTTTCCTGGGTGATGATGGGCTTGAGGTAGTTTGCAGTGGTTGAACCCCCCATGCACAGGTACAGTAAGTTAGGAATAGATTAGTGGATATTACAGTAGTGTAAGAAGAGCAGAATAGGGGAATGCAGGCGATGAGTCACAATAACATGGCTGAAGTATGTTGACCAGACCACACTAGAAATTGAAGGGACGACGACGTTTCGGTCCGTCCTGGACCATTCTCAAGTCGATTGTCGTCGTCCCTTCAATTTCTAGTGTGTGGTCTGGTCAAGAATAGGGGAATATACTATTTGATTTTTGAGAGAATACAAACAGTTTTAGACTTTTTGGTTATGTGCTACATAACCCCCACCCCCCAAAAATTTTTTTAAGTCTCTTGTCCATGTATAGGCCAGGGATCTTTCCCTAATTTTTACTATTAATGTTGACATTGTTTATATGAGGGTGCATTTGGCTCAACGATTTGTTTCCAAATAAATTGCAAAAGGTCTTTTCTAAGTTCAGTGTGAGTTTGCCAAAACTTACACAACCCAGCATTGGGCTATACTTGTCCAAGTTGGAGCTGATGCCAAAGACGCATTCATATATATTTTACATGTACTTTATAATGACAAACTTTTTCTAAACTAAATTATTGATAATGTATACCTGTTCTAGAATTTTGTGTATAGTTAGGCTTAGTTTAGATTAGGTTAGGTGCTTTGGTTTTATTTGTCATTATATATATTTGAGAGTACGTGGACAACCTGTCCTCAGGTCCTGCTCGTCTGAACAATGGTCAACCTTAAAGACCCATTCAGCCATTTAAAGGTATTGTACTGCACGTGTAATGAAAAACAGTATTTCATCAATATAAAATAATACTATATATTATTATTTAATTTACATTTAGGCCTAGGATAGATTAGATTTGGTGTTTAAGTTCGGTTTATTATTTTTATTGCAGTTTCTCGTCTATGTTCGTCCAAATAGAGGCCAACCTCAAGCTCGTTCATAAATTTTAACACAATGTGCATTCAAGATCAGCATTTTATCAAATATATATAATATTTATTTTTTGAACATTTTTTGCAGTTAAGCATAGTTTAGGTTAGGTATTTAGGTTCTGCTAGCAATTATTTGTATTTGCAGTATGATGGTGAAGCATTTAGGTAAATGCGATTCAAACAGGGCACAACCAAAGTATTGAGTAAAATTCAAACATCATTAGTTGTGATTCGTCGGTAAAGTCGATCAGTCTCCACCAACAAATGCCAAATATTAATAACATGCAGCCATCAAACCTCTTCTTTATAAATGAAAAACTCTTTACACACCAATCACAACATTTAGAGAGATACGATTCGAAAAAAGGTCGTCAGCGAAGCACTGCTCGAGAAATGTTCGAACGTCAACAGTTGTGAGTCTCGTGTGTAAACAGTCAGGTGGACACTCAGTAACTATTCTCAGTCAATCTACAGGTCTAATGACGTCTGCTGCCATACAACCACTCACACAGGGAAAGGCAAACTGCAGGGTGTAAGTACAGTTTAATTCATTCATTTATTTATATCCACAAGAAAGTACTTCTGGGTTGTGTAATTCTTCCATTCTTGCAAACCCACAAACACGCATAGCTTCTGGTCCTTAATCTAATTAACAGAAATGATTACTCATCTTAGGAATCATAATAAAGTAATTTGAGTTAGCTGGAGTCAGCATCTATTTAGGCAAGAGTACATCATACAAAACTACATGAACAATAGAGGGGTCATAAGTAACCTATAAACAGTGCCTAAAGCCACTAAAACGCAGAGCATTTCGGGCATCTTAAGAAAACTGTAGGTCTATATAATGCTGCATTATTCTACAACAAGGTAGACATACTAAAATATTAGGCTCAGTTCCCTAGCTCTAACCTTTCCCACGACCGCTCACAGGCCGATATATATAATATAGGGTGCATAAAAGGAATTAAATTATTATGCAGGCTGGTGTACATAATAATACAAATCTAGTGACTAAAATACATTAGATACAATATGTAGTTGCAATGCTTTTGAAATCCATATTACGCGTTGCGTTCCAAGTAAGCTCAAATCTCCCACAAAATATATATAAATACATTGAACCTCTCCTCTGGGAGGTTGTTCCTCTGCACTTTAAAACAACTACGTAATTAGTGCAATTATCTATTCCCTATCCATGGTTACGTTAGTTTAAGGTTATATTAGGTGAGGCTAGGCTTCATTATGTTAGGTTAGGCTAGGTTTTATTATGTTTGCTTGCGTTAATATGTGTATTATTGTCAAATATGTTCTGACAAACATATTGTTGTTTGGATATGAAGATAAGGGAAGAGAGCATCTCCCACCACATTAAACATGAGGAATCATTGCTCTCTCTCCCCCAGAACTACTGCGTAAAACACTTTTTTTTCTTTATTTAAGAAAATACAATATAAATCATATATACATAAGTTATACAAGGCAATACTACATTATAATTATCATTGAACAAGTGTTTCATTATCACAGAACATGATCTTTAAAACCTCTGAATGTTATACTTATTTTTCTTTAAATGATTTACAAAAAATGGAGATTATATTTACATTAATTTACAGGGGAAATTATTAGTATTCCTGCCAACCCAATCACCTTGTGTAGACCGTAGTACTTATATCTATGTGAACCATCGTACATAACATAATGGAACATTAGATGGTTGAATTTGGTGTTATTCACGTTAAGAAGTCTGGAAAAAATAAAGATGAAAACCAATCTTAGCGAAATACTCGAGTATTTACCGATCTCGAACCCATTGTTGATGTGACGACTTATATTGAATTTTGTAACTAGCTCATCAAGATTGTAACTTGCTTAGCTAAATGAATTGTGGGGTTCAGTCCCTGAGCCCATTATGTGCCTCTGTAACCCTTTCCACTACCGCCCACAAGATGGGTATGAGGTGCATAATAAATGAACTAAACTAAGTAAGTATTTACCGTGTCGTTAATGTACTGTTTACGTCGTTCAGGACGTAAAGAGCAAATAAAAAAGTAAAATAATTTTGAAAATGTCACCACATGGTACTGACCTCATATATATATAAGGCGTCACAGAGACAGTAGTAAACTTACGGGCTATTCATGCCCATGCCACCTTTAGGGTGGCTTAATCTTTATCTATCCATCAATCAACTGATAGCGTTACGGGCTATTCATGCCCGTGCTATTTCTAGAGTGGCTTAATCGTCAAGGATAGAGTGGTGATGGATAGGTAATACGATCGAGGATAGAAACATTTTAAACTATATATTTTTGAACTTATAAACGGCTCCCTAGGGTCGCCAACTACCAACCTTCCCCAGGATGCAAGCCACAACAGTTGCCTAACTCCCGAGCACCTATTAACTGCTAGGTGAACAGGTGCATCAGGTAAAAAGGAAACGGTGCCCCCAAACGTTCGCATCGCGCCGCGGGAATTGAACCCGGAACCTTTCCTGTGTGATCCGAGTTCAAGTCTTTCATCAAGCAATAGATATCTCCACGGAGCATTCATACTCAAGTGTTGCCTAGGTATTACCTTCCACTTTAATTACATCCTAAGTGGTCTTTGGGGGCACGAACCCTGGCGGGTTTGAAACACTGCTCTTGGTTATACACAGAATATGTATATATAGTCATATATGTGTGTATATCACGAAAATAAACACGTGATTAAAAATGTGGCAGTGTCAGACCACGGAGGAAAATTGAAACAGGAATTTCCTTAAGTACTTTCGTATATTAATACATCTTCAGAAGGAGTGAAGTTCTCACTCCTTTTGAAGATGTATTAATATACGAAAGTACTTAAGGAAATTCCTGTTTCAATTTTCCTCCGTGGTCTGACACTGTCACATACTCATATATTGAATTATTTATATACAAAAAGGTACAATAGGTTTGTGAGAATACATAGCATAGTAATTACAATCCTGTAAAGCCACTAGTACGCGCAGCGTTTCGGGCAGAGAATATATATATACATACACCTTTCATATAAATAAATAATAATAATGTTTATTCAGGTAAGGTACATACATACATACAAGAGAATTTACACAAATTGATAGATTTATAGATAGAGCTAGTACATACAATGCCTAAAGCCACTATTACGCAAAGCGTTTCGGACAGAACGTCATATAACGTATAGAACAGTATAGTCTACTGAAGTTGTATAAAACTAGATATACTTATCTTAATAACAATTGGTTACGTATATTATTGTTTGCATATATTTTTTCAATTTGTTTTTTTCATTATAGGCGTGATTGATTGATGTTTGTATCTATGTTTATAGGCCTCTCCACCTGAACGTTTGGGGTTCATGAGGCTGTTATTGCAAGCACTGGACACCTCGTATAATAATGATAATGTTATTGACAGAGAAAGAATGAAGGATAATGTATATACTATGAAGTTAAATCGTTCTTGTTACTGCTGATGTATATATTAGTCTTTGGTTTTATTGTTAAAGTTTGTTTATTTTTTAGCCTTGTCATATTTTTTGGTCTTGCAAGCTGTTTCTTTCCCTTGTCCTCTTCTCCTCTTTCTTGTCCTCCTCTTCTCCTCTCCCTTGTCCTCTTTTTCTCTTCTCCCTTGTCCTCTTCTCCTCTCCCTTGTCCTCTTCTCCTCTCCCTTGTCTTCTTCTTCTCTTCCTTGTTCTCTTCTTCTCCTCTCCCTTGTCCTCTTCTCCTCTCCCTTGCCTTCTTCTTCTTTTCCTTGTCCTCTTCTTCTCCTCTCCCTTGTCCTCTTTTTCTCTTCTCCCTTGTCCTCTTCTCTCCCTTGCCTTCTTCTCCTTTTCCTTGTCCTCTTCTTCTCCTCTCCCTTGTCCTCTTCTTCTCTACATCTTCCATTTTCTGCTTCCTGGTGCACTCCGCACTTCACTTTGACTAACTCTTCCTTTAAAACCGTGTGTATGGGATGGGAACACTAGCCTGATCTTACACGAAGACAACAAGTCACACTTGCCACACACACACACACACGTGGTTAGAGGTATTATTAGGCGTTCAAGTTCAAGTATGTTTATTGAGACAAGAAAAAATACATTTCAAAGGGATAGAGTAGCTTAGGCTATTTCTACCGCCTCGGGTTTATTGGGAGTACACACACACACGACATTGACCCATCACTACCAGACTGTGTGGGGCAACATAATGCTCACACACTGCCTGGCGCTGTCACTTAGTGTACACAAACACCTTCCTACCGTTCACCCTTCCATTAATAATATCACAGAAGAGATAATATCATCTTTGACAGTGACACTCAAAGGGCAGAAAGTACGAATATAACGAGACACGTTTAGAATCGAGGAATATATACGGACAGCACACAAAAGATCCTCTAATGTGGCATTGTAATTGCCTGAGTTAGGCTGGGATGTTGATACTTGCGACAGGTGGCTGCAGGTGATGAATTCCCCCGATGGTGAACACTAACTGTAAACTGTGTGAACAAGAGCAAGGACACACGGGATCATCTGTGTGATTCATTATCATAGATTCATCAGGAATCTGTACACTAATTGATTGACAGTTGAGAGGCGGGATCAGAGAGCTGAAGCTCAACCCCTGCAAACACAACTAGGTGAGTACACTCTCCATCACATCAGTTCCAAATGCATTACATTTATTAACTACTCTTGACTGAAAAAATTCTTTAAATGGCTCATTTGGGTACTCAATTTCCACCTGAGTCCTCTTGTGCGAGTATTATCGTGTTAAATAATGTCTTTATCTACCCTGTCAATCCCCCTGAGAATTTTGTATGTGGTGATCATGTCTTCCCTAACTCTTCTCTCCTCCAGTGGCGTGACGTGCAGTTCACGCAGCCTCATAACTCATTCGTTGTTGTTATGGAACAAGTCTAGTGGCATACCTTTCAACCTTCTCCGACTTCGTTTTATGTTTGACACGGTATGGACTCAATGCTGGAGCTGCACACTCCAAGACTGGACTGACATATGTGGTATATAAGGTTCTAAATGATTTCTTACACACGTTTCTAAAGGCAGTTCTGATGTTAGCCAGCCTCGCATACACCGCTGATGATATTCTTTTGATGTGGGCTTCAGGAAACAGGTTCAGCGGGATTTCAACTCCTAGATTCTTCTCTTTGTCTGTTTTATTGAGGACTTCATCTCCCATTTGGTACCTTGTGTCTTGTCTCCTGTTCCCTCCACCTAATTGCATTACTTTACATTTACTAGAGTTAATCTCTAATAGCCATTTGTTGGACCATTTCTTCAATTTGTGCAGGTCATGTTGTAGCCTCTTGCTATGTTCCTCTGTTTTAATTCTCCTCATAATTTTCGTATCATCAGCAAACATTGAGAGGAACGCGTCTGTTCCCTCTGGGAGATCGTTTATATACATCAGAAACAGGATCAGTCCAAGGACTGACCCCTGCGGGACTCCACTTGTGACGTCTCGCCACTCTGAGACCTCACCACTCACAGTGACTCGCTAGTCTTCTCTTGCTTAGGTACTCCCTTGTTCACAGGAGTACCTTCCCTTCTACTCCTGCCTGCATCTCCAATTTATGAATTAGTGGCTTTAGGCATAGTATGTAATAGCTCTATCTAGAAATCCAACATTCTGTTTGTAATTCATCTTGTATGTATGATGTATGTATGTATGGCGTGTGTGTGTGTGCGAGTGATATGGTGATTGTTGTTGTTGTTATAGATTCAGCTACTCGGAACAAGTTCCAAGTAGCACGGGCTATGGTGACCCCGTAGTGGACTTACCTGGCACAGGAGCGGTGGGATAGGGTGAGACTATAGTAATCCCCCGCAGGCCACAACTCTCCCTCACCCATGACTCCCACACGCTGCCGGAGACGACATAGTTTGCTTTACCTCTCACCTGGCCTCTCACTCTCTCCTCACTCTAAGCATAGAGGAAGCCAACACCTGGCCTTGAGTGTCAAGCCAGCGCTTGAACTCATCCCGCTTCTCTGTCACTTTGCCAAAGAGGTTTTTCACTGGCTTTATGTCAGAGATGAAACGTATCCAACCATTTCTGTTCTACACGGGGTTCGAACCCTGGTAGACCACTACTTTCTTTATGCATTTCAAGAGAAGCGTATAGGAGGTAGAATTCCTAGACAACAAGGCCGAGTGCATTGTGTGAAGTCCTAATTAGGCTTCAACGGAAGTCTCAGGAACCCTAGAGGATTCAGTGGAATCCCAGGTGGCATTGTTTTTTTACCATGTCGTGGTGTAGTTGTCTAGAGCGTGCTTGGGAATACGCAATACATAGGTTCGAATCCTCCACACGGCTCCTGTTGATTTTCTCATTGATACGTCCTACCTTGAGGTGCTTCCGGGGCTTAGCGTCCCCGCGGCCCGGTCGTCGACCAGGCCTCCTGGTTGCCGGACTGATCAACCCGGCACGTTAATGTGATTTCTGTGTGCAATAATAATAATAATAATAATAATTATTATTATTATTATTGGTGGGGGTTGTAATATAAAATATTATAAATTAGTGATAAGATTAGTATTCATCATTGTGGAAGCAGTAAATATTTGTAGGTTCATTAGGATCAGAAATATTATTGTAATTGTAACTTACTATCATGTATTCTCCTGACGGCGGAGGTGACGAACACACTCTCCCAACGGCAAGGCGCTGAAGATATACGATAAACAAACGAAAATAAAAGATAAATTGCTCCATCCGGCAGAAATCCGACCCTTTCTTCATTGTGGTGACGTCACAACACGGCTCACACACGAACGTCAACAAACAGCCGAGGAACGTCTATTGCCTCTCATCCGGATTCACAAAGATTCGTCCCTTTTCCCCCCCCCCCCTTGCCTCCTCTCACTTCTATCGTCAGTTAACGATAAGATAACTTTTCTAGATATCTCTATGATGCCGCGATATTGGGTAATTTGGGGTGAAATGGCACGTGTGTGTGCTGACCTATTTGTGCCTATAGGATCGACCTTAGCTCTTGGACCCCCACACACCCAGTTTCTAGTACAATGGTTCATGACCTATTTCTTATCGTATCTACTTTTATAATTATGAATGGAGCTTGCTTCCACAACTTGTTCCTTTAGTTCATTCTAGTTTTCCACTATTTTTACGCTAAAAGAAAAGTTTTTAACATATCCATCTAATTCTCTAGCCTCCAGCACACCCTCCTGTTTGGTGGTATTCATTGTGAACATTTCCTCTTTTTCCACTTTATCAATCCCTCTTTAAATATTTTATACGTCTCTATCATGTCTCGTCTCTCCTCTTTTCTAGCCTCGTCGGTTCTAGTTTTTTTCATTCTTCATATCCCATTCTTTTTTATTCTGGGACGAGCCTCGTTACAAACTCCTGAACCTTTTCGAGTTTTCTTTTTATTTTTTTTAGATGGGGCTCCACGATGGGGCGACATACTCTAAAACTGGTCTCACGTAGGCAGTGTACAGAGATCTAAAAGCCAACCTTATTTAGGGTCCTGAATGATGTTCTAATTTCTGCTAGTATAAAATATGCTGCTCTTGTTGTTGTTATAGATTCAGCTACTCGGAACAAGTTCCTAGTAGCACGGGCTATGGTGAGCCCATAACTTACCTGGCACAGGAGTGGGGCAAGTAGCACGGGCTATGGTGAGCCCGTGGTGGACTTACCTGGCACAGGAGCGGGGCAAGTAGCACGGGCTATGGTGAGCCCGTGGTGGACTTACCTGGCACAGGAGCGGTGCTTGTGTGCTGCTGATGTTATCCTGTTTATATGAGCCTCCGGAGTTTGTTAGGTGTGATGTTATGTCCACTCCCAGGTCTTTTTCTCCAGTCGTTACACGAAGGTTGTTTACTTTCCTTCTGTACCGTCCTTTTGGTCTTCTGTCACCTGTTTCTGATTCCATCATCTTACATTTGCTGGTGTTAAAATCCAATAGCCATTTCTCGAACCAACTGCAGCTTATTTAAGACATCTTGGAGAATCTTACAAGCCTCATCTATCTCAACTCTTATTATTAATTTTGCAACGTTTGAAAACATTGACAACAGTTGATGCTTTTAACATAATGAGAAATAGCAGTGAGGTACTCCGCTTGTACCTCATATTCTGTGTGTGTGGGCTATGTTGGTACTCTATGTGTGTGTGTGTATGTTGTGTGGGGTGGGCGCCTCATAATTAAGGGATCGGATTCAGTACCTGTGTAAATGCATTATTTAGGCTTCCTGCCCTCTGTATACGTACATACGAGAACAAATATACGCAGTCTTACAAATACGTACATACTCAAACGCTGCTTGTGGGGTCAAGAACTGCAGCAAGGCCATATTAATTCTTATTAGATACGTTTACATATTCCCATTCGTATATCCATCAATATATGTACTCAACACACGCACAATACATGTACGCATACACCACCACACACATACAGACATTTCTGATTTGGACAGAAGACATGACGGCTATCAGACTAGACAAGTCACATGATATATATTGCAGGAAGGTGCTAAAGTCTCATATAAGCCATCAACTCAGATCTTTAACACATCACTTCTGACATGGGAGATACCAGACTGTTAGCAATAAGACAATATTATTGTTAATTAAAACAAATGACAAACGGGAAGCTCTAATTAATCTGCAGACCAGCCAAGGTTCTGATAAGGGAAATCCTGTTTCACTAAATAAAATTATATAATAATTTTATATATATCAGACAAAACGGAACGGTGGGGTTGACTGCAGGTTCCTAGACTACCTGGAAGCTTTGGCTTTGGCCTGAGAATAAAGATAACCTTATGGGAAGGTGAAAGGAAGGACAAATGGAGAATGCAAAAATTGCAAAGGCCTGATCCAAATTCCGGGTGCTCGCAAGGAACCTCTGGGTTCTATAATCGATCGTCACTGATAGTATACCAATCTCGCAATGGAAAATCCATCGTTCCAACAACGAAACAGTATTGGATACTCAGTTCGCAGACTTCCACCAACACTGTTACCCTCAACCTCCAGAACACGCTAAATTATACTCTTCGATCTCTGTATGTCCTCCCAGCTCTTGCGCGCCCATGTTGAAGCCTAGCGTCATGGCGGCCGGGCGCGCCGCTCCTGACTTGCCCTAAACTCTTGTGTCACAACGTTGAGAGATTCCTGCCTGGCGTGTACCTGTCGTCGACTCTCATGTTAATACATGAGGTCCAGGTTATGTATAAAGGGTCCCGGTAGTACAGTCGGGTTCGTTCTCAACGCCCAATCGAGAATTCCGGATTCGAATCTCAGGCGGGATAGAAAGGGTTGTGCACATTTCCTTTTCACTTAATGGCTGTTCATCTAGCAGTAAGTAGGTAATGAGGAATTAGTCAGCTTATTGCAAGGTTGCATCCTGGATAGGGTCTGTAATTCGACCTGTGGGAATCTCGATATAAGCCTAACGTCTATGAATACACTATGGCTGCCAGTTTTAAAAGCACTACAATCACCTTCTGTGGTTGACTGCTCAATAAATCCCTGAACTGTAGTTTGACAAATCTCTAACCCTGTCCATGGAGGACAGAAGAAAATGTATATATGCTGGTTAGCATTGTAAATGTGTAGCCACGTCTGTGGTAAAAAATAATAATAATAATAAAATGTCCCCCGACACAATTAATTATTATTAAATACAGTAATTAGGTTTCCACTCCACAGACGAAGGTATTTGCCATACTTCCTGCTCTCAAATTTCTGTATATCTTCAATGTATACACAGTAGTAATGGTTCTATAATTGTGCTCAACTTATTATAGCATAATTGCATTCTTGTGTATACAACTAGGCATAGATATAACCAAATTATTAATGATGTAATTATAATATTCCATATCGTATCAATATGATGAATTAGCAGCAACAAAAATTATATGCTGTCAAAGGAGTAAATGATTATATCCTTTTATTCCTTATTAGACAAGGTATCCCGCGGTGCCCGGGACAGTCTGTCTCTCCCCCCCCCCCACCTTCCATTCTTCCCCTCTCCCTCTCACCCTCTCTCTCCCGTCTCCTCTCTCTCTCTCTCTCTCTCTCTCTCTCTCTCTCTCTCTCTCTCTCTCTCTCTCTCTCTCTCTCTCTCTCTCTCTCTCTCTCTCTATCCGTACTAAAATTGTATCCTAGCATAAATAACTTTGCTTTTCCAAACTAATAGTTTGTTTCTAGTGGTGTTACGGGCACCCCGGCGCCCATCGTAGAGCGGCGTGGTGAATAATAATAATAATAATAATAATAATAATAATAATAATAATAATAATAATAATAATAATAATAATTGCCCGAAACGCTTTGCGTAATAGTGGCTTTAGGCATTGTATGTACTAGCTCTATCTATAAAGCCAACAAACTTTGTAAAATCTCTTTATGTATGTACCTTTACCTAAATAAAATTATTATTATTATTATTATTATTATTATTATTATTATTATTATTATTATTATTATTATTATTATTATTAATAATAATACTTTATTCGTAAGAATATGCATATAAAGAACATAAGACAGAGCTGACAGGAGTGAGAAGGCGTCTGCTCCTGTACCTACTTGTGTAAAAAAAAAATGGAAAGAGGGTTGGTGGGAAGGAAACAATATACGGGAGACTGTAGATAAAGAATATAGGCACTTGAGAATCTTGAAAGTGTAGCAGATGTTTGTTGACGGTGCGGGTAGCTCTCATGGACCGTATCACCCCTCACAATAAACACCTGACCACCCCCTCTCTCCCCCCATAAGCCCTCACCAATTATTATGGTATGAGGGACGCCACCCAACCCCACCCATCCCTACCATGCCTTTCCCTAGCCAGCGGTTAGCGTGGCCCGAACCACATGGATACATCCCTGAACAGACAATTAGATCCCGGTTACCTCTCGTTACTGCTAGGTAAACTATATAGGTGCAGGTGGGAGGAAACATGCCCAAACGTCTCGGAATTGAACCTGGAAACCGTTGGGTTGTGATCAAACTGCGCCGTAGGATGGAAATAGGCACCCAAGCGCCAGACACGAATTTATTATATATCGATGCAGAAAATATTTTCTCATAGAGACATTACAGTATTATTTGTGTATATCCAGTCTACCGGTCAAGGGACAGGTATTTGCTGCTTAAAATACTTAATAAACTTTGCCCAGTCAAGTTCGATATACTCTCAAGAGTCAGTATGTAGCGTACGGGCTGCAATAAACTTATTTTGTCATTCTGTCCAATTCTTAGGCTCCAATATAAAAAAAATTGAAGTATTTTATGTAAATATATATATATATATATATATATATATATATATATATATATATATATATATATATATATATATATATATATATATATATATATATATATATATATATATAATATGTATGTATTATTTGAAACGAGATTTTTGCGTTTCTCACATGATGACAATGTAAATGTAAAATGAGGAAATATGTGATATGAGTAGCAAGGTTTCTGGCCACAGCCAGCAATCGAGGGACCCGGATTCAATCCCGGTATCGGATAGAAACGGTTGAGCACGTTTCCTTTCACCTTGTTACCCCTATTCACCTAGCAGTAAAATAGGTACCCGAGAGTAAGGTAGCTGTTTGGTATTTTCTGGGGAAGGTGTGAAGGTGGACTAGGCCCTAAGGGGGTACTTCAATAAGCCTAAGCGTGTGTAGGCTTCTTGTCCCCGAGGGGGGGGGGGGTACCGTTACCTGTGGCGGGTACCTGGTCCCAAGTGACGAATCGTCCAGTCTTGAACATTGTATCTGTTCACTCTGTTATTACCTTGTTCTCCACACTTCATCCCCTCTGTGAACTGGAACTGGGTCATATTCTCCAAGTTCACACATGTTATTGAAGGTCCAGCCAGTAAACCCAGTAGACCTGCCGGTGTAAAGTACCTGGAGCTACGTAATTGCTTAATCCAATCTCGTGTTCCTGAGAATATTCTCATAATGCACCAAAGTTTACCGGTGCTGACTACAGATTGTGTGTCGCTGTTTGACAGACCATCTTGCGAGAAGGGGGTCTCTGTATCATCTAGCTTGGTCTTGACACAAACTAACTATTCATATAGTCTAAGGTAGCTGCATAAATGTTATTTAGCCATGTTAATGAAACATAAACAAAATGGCTCAGTTTTTCACCCACCAAGATGGAAAATCTTCGATTCGGACTTTTCATATTCTACAGGCAACCAAGTTCAGTGGGACTTCAAGCTGCTATCTTAAAAATCGATAAAACAACTAGGTAAAATAAAACTCGCGTTCAGCTACCATATATGAATGAAAAGACATATCTTTACACACAAACTTTGAATATCATATAAAGTACCTGAGAAATTAAATAAGATATCTGAATTTCTTACAAATGTACCTTGCTACTGTGTCCTTGGTAAGTATTGACAAGGAGGCTGTCACACATGTATAGTGAATATCATATCAACACCCTCGCCATGACATTGTGGGGGGGAGAAACAATGTCATTAGGCTTGAACTCATTTCAAGTTTCATTTTGGACATTATGAGATTTCAGATAATTATTCCCGTAGACTTTGCAGCTCCTGTCAACAAAAACGCTGTTGATGTGTTATTTGGTTCATGGAGAGAAGTTTTCATCCTCTGACAACACCCCATCAACCAGCATGATGACAGCTATGAACGAGCAGGGAAGAAGCCTACACAGTCTGCTGCGTGATAAACCTGTAGCGGAACTGACAACCCTCCAGCCTTTTTCAACGAAAAGTATAGTCAATTTAAAGCATTCGTGAAATCCAGTGACGACATACTAAACGCGTTATACGTGTTTGTGTCGTCCCAAAGTATAATTGTCGCAAGCGATCTCACAAAGCCGCCATTGGGAAAAAACAGAATGTGTATTAACGCATCAGGGAAAGAAGCCTGACCACTGAATCCTTCAACAGGTACCAAACTGCCTCAGATTGCTCGAGCATTGTACATGGAACTGGAAGATCTGTCAACCAGAGGTCCTCCACAGGGACCTGCCACAGAGTTGGGTTGGCAGGTGGTTGGAAGCCTCGTGACATACAACATCATACCATCAGCTCCAGTCTTGCCGCTCAAGAAGTGTGTGGAGTCGAGAGTATACACAACAAAGGCTCCCTCGTGGGTGGCAGTTCACCTTCCTTGGACTATCTGTATAGAGGTGAACACAACTTTCACACAAACACAACCACTTGTCCTACATTTAAATACAATATATATATATATATATATATATATATATATATATATATATATATATATATATATATATATATATATATATATATATATATATATATATATATATATATATATAAATATATATATATATATATATATATATATATATATATATATATATATATATATATACACGAGAGAAAGAGAGCATGTATATAAAATAAGGTTACTCAGTGTTAAAAAAGATAATTTTCCTGTGTGGAGACTTTACACACACACACACACACATAGGGGCCTCGCGGCTGAGTAGTCATTGGTCTGGGGTCGTAGTCCTTAGGGCCCGGGTTCAGTCCCCGGCGGAGGCGGAAACAAATGGGCAGAGTTTTTCACCCTGTTGCCCCTGTTCTCCTAGCAGTAAAATAGATACCTGGGAGTTAGACAAATGCTTCGGGCTGCTTCCTGGGGATGTGTGTATATGAGCATGTGAAAAAAATATGTAGTAGACATAATAGGGGGAAAAATGCAATTGGTTAGAAAGGCGGAGTCCAAGAGCTAATAGCTGGATTCTGCAGATACAAATAGTAAATACAAATAGTAAATACACATCTTAAGAAGATAACCCAGAGAGGAAACATGGCAACGTCGTGAATGGTTATTTACAATGGAGAAGGGAAGGAAGGAAGAAAACTATGAGGATAAAGTACCAAGCCACTACGACTATATAGCACTGGTAAAGGATCAGGATATAAGGATTTGGGATGGGACGGGGGGAAAGGAATGGTGGCCAACCGTTCCGCGAGCGCTAAGTCATGGGTTCGTATCCTGGCCGGGGAGGATTTACTGGGCGCAATTCCTTAACTGTAGCCTCTGTTTAACACAACAGTAAAATGTGCACTTGGATGAAAAAACGATTCTTCGCGGCAGGGGATCGTATTCCAGGGACCATAGGATTAGGGACTTGCCCGAAACGCTACGCGTACTAGTGGCTGTACAAGAATGTAACAACTCTTGTATATATCTCAAAAAAAAAACCACTTATGGACGGTCGGGGGTTGAACGCCTGACCTGTTTGAAGCGAGACCGTCGCTCTACCGTCCAGCCCAAGAGATTGTCCAAATAGAGAAGGGAGATCCTGATTAGATTCTTGTGCATATGTGTGTCGGGCGTGTGAGTAACGACCAGGAATTCTCCCTCTCCCGGAAATACAGGTGCTGATTCACACCTGGGTGGAGCCAGGTGTGGGAGCTGGTTGCGTGGGGGATATGTCGCCCATGGTGGCTGTCATGTGCTCACGAGTCGAACCAGGGGCCTTGAATTTCGAGGCCGGAAACATATCCTCTTACCCACGATAAAGAGCAGTTGCAAGCCGTTGGTTTTTATGTGTTCGTCACATTAACCATTTGTGTCTCTCTCTCAAACAAAAATTCATGTTCCCGACCCTTAAGTCACACTAGTTCACATCCCGCAAAGTCATATATAAACGTTTCAAATCTCCCTCACTAGTTGCCATAAGCGACGCTGAACCGCGGGGATACTATCAGTTAGGCAGGACGTCCATGATAAGGGTATCAGAGCCTGCTATGCTCTTTATAGGTATAGTATTGCAATGATATTTTGTTTAGTGATTTGTGAGGTTCGATTCCGTCTTGATCAATCAAGATTTGTATAAAAAACTGTGATATTTACATAAACTTGTACTGAAACGCACGTTGTACTCAGCGGCCTTCAAGATAAATCAATATTCTCCACATTACTCATGCAAACTTTGTAATCTAATCTATAATACATTTTTTTAATAAATATGTTGTATTCTTATTTGTCCATTTTTGTAAATTTGCATTTGTGATTGTACGTTCACGTCTGTAAAATATTACTATACCGTGATAATTGTAAAAAAATTAAATTAAAGAAATCATGATATAGGGTATGGATAGTTCTAGTTATATATAAGTTTATAATGTTAAAGATGGTAAACTTCTTTATTTTACATTCTATAACCAGTTGCAAATATTAGATTTAATGAGTGAGAAGTGTTATAATAGTATGTTTATTATTATTCTTAAAGCTGAATACAACAAAAAAAGACTTTAGAGTACTCATATATACACAATTACACACATACGCAACTATACAAACTTACACTCTACGTTACATACACTACGCGTACACACATTGACAAAGATATGCGTGCACATTTTCACACACACACACCGGTATCGCACACGTGAACACACACACACACACACACACACACACACACACACACACACACACACACACACACACACACACACACACACACACACACACACGGGAGAAGCCACCATGAAGGTCGGGTGTGACTGTGAGTGGGACCGGTAGAAGCAGTCAGGTATGAGGCCAGGTATGAGGTGTAGAGTAAGCAAGGAGAGGCAACCTACCCTAACATCTAGGGCCCCGCCTCCTTCCCTCCCCCCCTCACCACCACCTCCTCCCGAGACTACTTCAAGTCTTCCGTAGCCGAACACAACATTGGAAGGATTAATTAAGTTGTTGTATGTCACTAGCGTCCTCCGTGCTGATGCGAACCAGCCGGGCTAGTATTCGGGCGGGGACGGTGACTAAACAACTTGGAATGTCAATTCAAACGTGTTTGTGTGTGTGTGTGTGTGGTGTGTGTGTGTGTGTGTGTGTGTGTGTGTGTGTGTGTGTGTGTGTGTGTGTGTGTGTGTGTGTGTGTGTGTGTGTGTTGTGTGTTGTGTGTGTGTGTTGTGTGTGTGTGTGTGTGTGTGTGTGTGTGTGTGTGTGTGTGTGTGTGTGTGTGTGTGTGTGTGTGTGTGTGTGTGTGTGTGTGTGTGTGTGTGTTTGTGTGTGTGTGCTCCTCGCGCCAGTGTGAGTGAACTCACCTACTTGTATGAGTGACTGTGCGTGCGCGTGTATGCGTGTGTGTGTACTTAGCTAATTGTGCTTGCGGGGGTTGAACTCTGGCTCTTTGGTCCCGCCTCTCAACTGTCAATCAACTGGTTGTGTGTGTGTGTGTGTGTGTGCGCTCCTCGCGCCAACGTGGGTGAACTCACCTACTTGTCAGAGTGAGTGACTGTGCGTGCGCGTGTGTGTGTATGTATGTGTGTGCATGACTTAACCGCCATAGAACCTCGACATTACCGGAGATTCTTGAACCGCGCGAATCACCCGTTTTCTGCCTTGGCCCCCCTCCCCCCCCCACCGGGACACAGCCAAAACCCCCCCTCTTGCTGGTGTACGTGGCGTATCTCCTAACCCCGAGCTAACTGAGGGGCCCAGCGAGGTATATATGGGTATAGCGTGAAGGGATATATAATTCCTTGTGCCTGGCAAGGTTACGCACCCGCCCTAGACACGTTGAATGACTCACTGTAGACGCGGCTGCCAGGCGTACGACCGCCGCTTCCTCTCCCTACGCCATTTTTTTTTTTTGCGTTTTTTGGGAAGAAGATACGTAAATAACGTAGTTTAGAGACGATGGGGTTTGCTTTGATTGATATGATGGGTGCGGCTGTGTGTGTGTGAGGAGAGTGAATAGGTCTATATGGGTTAGTATTCCCGCTGCTGTCAATGGACAGGTTGGCAGGTCAGGCTTGCCAAGGCCTCGACTCTCTAATTAACACATTTATTTTTCAAGCGCTGGCTTGAAATAAATTTTAATGAATGAAAAGGGATATATTTTTATATAGGTTAATAATATGCGGGCGTGCATTCGAAATGACGGCTCGTGTTAAGAGAAAAAGTAGTTGTGAAATGAGGCGGGGAAGGTTGTCAAGCGTGTTAGTATTGACTGTTGTCATGGTAACCGCGTGCTTTACCGCGACCGTCCTCCGCCTAGAAAACGAGTCCCAACCTTTACTCCCATTTTCGAAACTTTTTTCACCTTTAGCCAAACATAACAATCCTTCCCAACCAGAAACATATTGCATTAATAATTAACCACGTTGCGCCGTAACGCAAAACAGCACTAAACAAAAGAAAGGAAGTTCAAGACAGCAATTCCTTCTTTGATCGATTCTGTCGGTCAAGTGCGAATTGCACAGGCAGAAATATTTGCCCTAGTTTAAGGTATTATTGACAAGACGCGCCGTCAAATAAAATGGTGCCAAGGATCATGCCACTGCCAAAGAGACATTCCAGTATACCCTTAAATGAGAGTCATTAAAGAGGGAGTGTTGTGAAACATGCGCAGTGTGGACCATAGACAGGCGCAGGTGCCTCGCCCGATGCTCTTTTGTCTCACAACGCCCCGACGCTCACAAACCTATGCTATCATTAAGATTAATAATAATTATAGTAATAATTATAATCATCTTTATTATTATTATTATTATTATTATTATTATTATTATTATTGTCATTGTAATTATTATTATTATTTGAGTACTATTTCGTTATTAAGGTAGACGCGATGTTATTGTTTTGACGTATTTTCTTGATCTGTTTCGTGTACTATTTGGCTTTTGGACAATACTTTGAGGCTGTCTCTTCACGATCACTATGAAGCTTAGACACTTAAGCTTAAGACAGGGCGAAGCTTAAACACTTAAGCTTGCTTACAAGGCGAAGCTTAAACACTAAAGCTTGCTTACATGACGAAGCGTAAACACTTAAGCTTGCTTACATGACGAAGCGTAAACACTTAAGCTTGCTTACATGACGAAGCGTAAACACTTAAGCTTGGTTACAAGATGAAGCTTAGACACTTAAGCTTGCTTACAAGAGGAAGCTTAGACACTTAAGCTTGGTTACAAGACGAAGCTTAGACACTTAAGCTTGGTGACAAGGCGAAGCTTAGACACTTAAGCTTGGTGACAAGATGAAGCTTAGACTCTTAAGCTTGCTTACAAGACGAAGCTTAAACACTAAAGCTTGCTTTCATGACGTAGCTTAAACACTTAAGCTTGGTTCCACAGTGAACCAGCTTAGTATTGAGGGTGGGCTTCGTAGTGCCTTAATTGATTGGGGAAGAGGTCGGAGGCCCGCCACGCCCCGCTCTCCAACCAATTACAACTCCCCAAACATTTTGTTATTATGTTCTTGCATTCCTTAGTGTCAGTGTGTCAGACAGCGTGCTGGCGGGTGTGTCAGACAGCGTGCTGGAGGGTGTGTCAGGCAGCATGCTGGAGGGTGTGTCAGGCAGCATGCTGGAGGGTGTGTCAGGCAGCATGCTGGAGGGTGTGTCAGACGGCGTGCTGGAAGGTGTGTCAGACGGCGTGCTGGAGGGTGTCACACGGCGTGCTGGAGGGTGTGTCAGGCAGCATGCTGGAGGGTGTGTCAGGCAGCATGCTGGAGGGTGTGTCAGGCAGCATGCTGGAGGGTGTGTCAGACGGCGTGCTGGAGGGTGTGTCAGACGGCGTGCTGGAGGGTGTGTCAGGCAGCATGCTGGAGGGTGTGTCAGACGGCGTGCTGGAGGGTGTGTCAGACGGCGTGCTGGAGGGTGTCAGACGGCGTGCTGGAGGGTGTGTCAGACGGCGTGCTGGAGGGTGTGTCAGACGGCGTGCTGGAGGGTGTGTCAGACGGCGTGCTGGAGGGTGTGTCAGACGGCGTGCTGGAGGGTGTGTCAGACGGCGTGCTGGAGGGTGTGTCAGACGGCGTGCTGGAGGGTGTGTCAGACGGCGTGCTGGAGGGTGTGTCAGACGGCGTGCTGGAGGGTGTGTGTCAGACAGCGTGCTGGAGGGTGTGTCAGACAGCGTGCTGGAGGGTGTGTGTCAGACAGCGTGCTGGAGGGTGTCAGACAGCGTGCTGGAGGGTGTGTCAGACAGCGTGCTGGAGGGTGTGTCAGACGGCGTGCTGGAGGGTGTGTCAGACGGCGTGCTGGAGGGTGTGTCAGACGGCGTGCAGGAGGGTGTCAGACGGCGTGCTGGAGGGTGTGTCAGACGGCGTGCTGGAGGGTGTGTCAGACGGCGTGCTGGAGGGTGTCAGACGGCGTGCTGGAGGGTGTGTCAGACGGCGTGCTGGAGGGTGTGTCAGACGGCGTGCTGGAGGGTGTGTCAGACGGCGTGCTGGAGGGTGTCAGACGGCGTGCTGGAGGGTGTGTCAGACGGCGTGCTGGAGGGTGTGTCAGACGGCGTGCTGGAGGGTGTCAGACGGCGTGCTGGAGGGTGTGCCAGACGGCGTGCTGGAGGGTGTGTCAGACAGCGTGCTGGAGGGTGTGTCAGACGGCGTGCTGGAGGGTGTGTCAGACGGCGTGCTGGAGGGTGTGTCAGACGGCGTGCTGGAGGGTGTGTCAGACGGCGTGCTGGAGGGTGTGTCAGACGGCGTGCTGGAGGGTGTGTCAGACAGCGTGCTGGAGGGTGTGTCAGACGGCGTGCTGGAGGGTGTGTCAGACAGCGTGCTGGAGGGTGTGTCAGACGGCGTGCTGGAGGGTGTGTCAGACAGCGTGCTGGAGGGTGTGTCAGACAGCGTGCTGGAGGGTGTGTCAGACAGCGTGCTGGAGGGTGTGTCAGACGGCGTGCTGGAGGGTGTCAGACGGCGTGCTGGAGGGTGTGTCAGACGGCATGCTGGAGGGTGTGTCAGGACAGCAGTGCTGGAGGGTGTGTCAGACGGCGTGCTGGAGGGTGTGTCAGACAGCAGTGCTGGAGGGTGTGTCAGGCAGGCAGTGCTGGAGGGTGTGTCAGGCAGCAGTGTGCTGGAGGGTGTGTCAGGACAGCAGTGCTGGAGGGTGTGTCAGACGGCGTGCTGGAAGGGTGTGTCAGACGGCGTGCTGGAGGGTGTGTCAGGACAGCAGTGCTGGAGGGTGTGTCAGACGGCAGTGCTGGAGGGTGTGTCAGACAGCATGCTGGAGGGTGTGTCAGACGGCGTGCTGGAGGGTGTGTCAGACAGGCGTGCTGGAGGGTGTGTCAGGCAGCATGCTGGAGGGTGTGTCAGACAGGCGTGCTGGAGGGTGTGTCAGACGGCGTGCTGGAGGGTGTGTCAGACGGCGTGCTGGAGGGTGTGTCACACGGCGTGCTGGAGGGTGTGTCAGACGGCGTGCTGGAGGGTGTGTCAGACAGGCTGCTAGGGTAATATGCGTCACTCGGTATGGCTAATTATATACGCAATCTTGAATCTTAAATATATATAATTTATATAACTCTTTAGACATTCATCTTTGATGATTTTATAAATATATACATACATACCCGCCAAACACACACCGAAACTACGACGTTGGTACAACGTTCGAACAAGTTTTAACACTTCCTAACCAGTTATAACAACCAATATAGCAAGTTGTAACAACGTTCTAATACGTCATAAACACATTAAGCCAAGATGTAACAACTTTATTACAAGTTGTAACAAGCGGAAAATAGAGACAGTTTCGGTTTGTGTTTCCAGGGTATGCAACTGATGATCATAAATATACTTTAAAGCAGGTTTTTCTGTATCACACATGGTATTAAACACACAGGAATATTGAAATTGCTAGTTTAATTTTTTTTTAAATTTTGCCCCGAGGGGCGAGTTTATTGGGTAGCACGTTTTCTTATAGATATTTTCCATTTTACGTAAATACCTTCTACCATCTAGATTCTAGAATGTAAAGAATCATGAAATCATTTAGGCTTTCCATCTGTGAAATATGATCATGTTTGAGGAGCTGTTCACTTGAGACAGTTAAGCAAGTCCCAGCTGTGTCTGGGTACAAGTGACAGGATGAACAACCCAGCGGGTTTTCTTCCTATTGGGGATTGTTGTACATGCTGCTATGGCGGTGTGTCCACTCACAAGATGAGTGGCGCTGCCCAATAAACTCGCCCCTCGGGGCAAAATTAAAAAATTAAAATTAAATTTCCATCTGATTTCGAGGTTTCGTCAACCACGTCATATCCTGAGGAATATATACATGGTACAGGACACATGTATACGAAGATTACATACAAAAACATATACATATGAACGTGGGTTTATCTCATACATCTTCATACTCATTCTTGCCAATGATTAGTGCATAATAGTTGAGAGGAATGACGTATTGGGACAGTTGATTGGTGTCTGTTGTCAGTTGATATTCGTTTTAATACATTTCCGATCACACAGACTCCAGACGAGATTCACGAAGCATGTTACGCAAGCACTTACGAACTTGTACATATTTTCTCAATCTTTGGTGGCTTTGTTTACAGTATTTAAACAGTTAATGAGCTCCGAAGCACCAGGAGGCTGTTTATATCAACAACAACCGTTAATTGGCAAGTTTTCATGCTTGTAAACTCATTAATAAATATAATCAAAGCCGTCAAAGATTGAGGAAAGATGTACACGTTCGTAAGTACTTGCGTAACTGCTTCGTGAATCTGGCGCCATTGCACTTGTATTCTCATACAACACTTCACTTAATACACTTCATTGTGTCAGAGGAGGTGTAAATGTTGTTTTCCAGATTGAGGGAAGCTGTACGAAGCTGTACGAACAAGTGAAGGATTTATATGAATTTCTTATCCGGCAGTATATCTGATGCTTCTACATCATCACCTTTTTAATTTTATATTTTTCTCGGGCAACAATAACTGGCAAACGTCGTCCCAATGATAAAATTGTTTTAATTAATGGTTGTTATTGAAGTTATGTAGGTTGTACCTCATGTAAAGCTCTCGTACAAGTAGGCAGTAGCCTCGGCCTAAAAGTGCGGTGTAATCTCGGCCTTAAAAGTGCGGTGTAATCTCGGCCTTAAAAGTGCGGTGTAGCCTCGGCCTAAAAGTGCGGTGTAGCCTCGGCCTAAAAGTGCGGTGTAGCCTCGGCCTAAAAGTGCGGTGTAGCCTCGGTCTTAAAAGTGCGGTGTAGCCTCGGCCTTAAAAGTGCGGTGTAGCCTCGGCCTAAAAGTGCGGTGTAGCCTCGGCCTTAAAAGTGCGGTGTAGCCTCAACCTAAAAGTGTGGTGTAGCCTCGGCCTAAAACTGCAGTGTAGCCTCGGCCTTAAAGTGCGGTGTAGCCTCAGCCTAAAAGTGCGGTGTAGCCTCGGCCTTAAAGTGCGGTGTAGCCTCAGCCTAAAAGTGCGGTGTAGCCTCAGCCTAAAAGTGCGGTGTAGCCTCGGCCTAAATCTGTGGTGTAGCCTCAGCCTGGAAATGTGTCGCAACTCAAACCAACAAATCGTGAAACATATATTAGCAGTTGCAAACATGTTAACATAATGACGGGCGATAAGATAAGCCAAGCATGACACCCTTATCCTCTTCCCAGAATCAACCACCAGTTGGCCAAAACTCGAAACACCATATCAAGACTTAACAATCCCTTATGAAACTCTTTTTACAAAATTCCACCAATCAGGTGAGCCTCCCGGCCAAATTTCAGCATTGTCACCTGACAATATAATGATAAATGACCCCAAAAAACAAGTAATAAATATACATCTTGAAAAATGACAACATTGAAAATATTCCAATATTGTAGAATCTTTTAACGATTTTAAAAATATTGAATTTAACTTATTAGACTCTGGTCTGAAGTAATGAAAGAGGATATTACGTAAAAACGTTAGGTTGCTTAAAAATAAATTGTTAAGTGAAGTTTCTAGAACAAAATGTTCTAGAAGCTTCTAGAACAAAATGTTCCATCATTTTGTTCTAGAATGTTGAAAATATGCAACTCAAAATATAATTCGAAAATTTAAATTTGCTCTTTCCAAATTGTAGAACTACATGATTAGTGGTTTATAAATAACAAAACTAATCATTTTTCTTTAAAGACGAACAATCGTACTTTTGAATAAAATGCCATTAACGATTGTGCCACAATGGATGCGGTTGATATTGTACGATCGTCATCCAACTTCACCTGATTATTGAGCGAGCTTCATCGCCAATGGTAGGGAGGTGTCTGGGACGTCGCTTGTCATATAATACATAACAAATTACCCAAACTCCAGGAAAACAAAAGACATAATTACGAATGCTCTGCTAATTGTATAAAATCCCATACCAACACATTATTAACAGTGGTTATTGACTTTATTTGATCTATAATGATAAATTAAAACGATATAAACCACTTATATATATATATATATATATTATATATATATATATATATATATATATATATATATGTCGTACCTAGTAGCCAGAACTCACTTCTCAGCCTACTATGCAAGGCCCGATTTGCCTAATAAGCCAAGTTTTCATGAATTAATTGTTTTTCGTACTACCTAACCTACCTAACCTAACCTAACCTAGCTTTTTCTGGCTACATAACCTAACCTAACCTATAGATATAGGGTAGGTTAGGTTAGGATAGGGGTTGGTTAGGTTAGGTCATATATCTACGTTAATTTTAAGCTCCAATGAAAAAAAATTGACCTCATACATAATGAAATGGGTAGCTTTATCATTTCATAAGAAAAAATTAGAGTAAAATATATTAATTCATGAAAACTTGGCTTATTAGGCAAATCGGGCCATTGCATAGTAGGCTGAGAAGTGAGTTCTGGCTACTAGGTACGACATATATATATATATATATATATATATATATATATATATATATATATATGTCGTACCTAGTAGCCAGAACTCACTTCTCGGCCTACTATGCAAGGCCCGATTTGCCTAATAAGCCAAGTTTTCCTGAATTAATATATTTTATCTATTTTTTTTCTTATGAAATGGTAAAACTACCCATTTCATTATGTATGAGGTCAATTTTTTTTTATTGGAGTTAAAATTGACGTAGATATATGACCGAACCTAACCAACCCTACCTAACCTAACCTATCTTTATAGGTTAGGTTAGGTTAGGTAGCCTAAAAAGTTAGGTTAGGTTAGGTTAGGTAGTCGAAAAACAATTAATTCATGAAAACTTGGCTTATTAGGCAAATCGGGCCTTGCATAGTAGGCTGAGAAGTGCGTTCTGGCTACTAGGTACGACATATATATACAGAGAGAGAGAGAGTGAGTGTTTCAGACAAAATTCATAAGAAAAGTCAAATTCTGTATATAATGGCATTCATTTTGCACCGCAGTGTTGCCACATTTTTCAACTATTTTCAGATATGTTTCAGTCTATCTCGAATTTTTATCAATAGTTATCGCCAATGTCAGTGATTCGGGTCTCTAAGGTTGAATTCTAGACACGACGGCTTCATGCTCCACAAGGACGATGAATACAACGTGTTATTCATCGTATATGAATTACACTTGTCCTTGAACAACAGTTAGGGAACCTTCCTCCCCATGGGGAGGATAGTGTGACTTAATGCATATTAAGTTGACTTCCTACAGTTCAAGAAAATTGCTTCCTTGAAGTCTGTAGCTGTGAATTAGCTCCTTGGACCATCACCATAACCAATTCCTAACTAATCGAATACTTTACTATCTATTACTGACTGTTTTGCAAAAAAAAAAAACACATTGAGAAGTGTGATCTTAAATCATCTCTTCGATTCAATTAAAACATTACTTTCCCCTCAAATATATAATATCATTCATGGAAGGTATCATGCAACATTGCACTGCCATCCTCGTCACTCTCAAACTTAAAAGTCATTTACCACTTTCGTAGCTCTAACGTCTGTCTCAGACATTGCAAATTGACATCTCATCCTGAACGAGATGATAAGGCAAGTGTTACAAGCCTAATCTGAGGGCAGTTTGCCCCCAACGTGTCCTAAGGCTAGGCTTGTTCATCCTGAGGTCGACCTCAAAGACTCATTCGTAAGTTTTAACGTCCTGCGTATTCAACATTTGTCTTTTCTCAAGTATAACCTAACATTATATTCTAAAATGTATTGAATAATTAGGCTTGGTTTAGTTCTGCTGGCAGATATTTGCAGTATATGGGTGAAGCATTTACAGCGTTGTGGTTGTTTAAGATTCGCGACCCGGAACAAAAAGTTCCAAGTAGCACGGGCTATGTTGAGCCCGTAATTTACAGCGTTGTGGTTCGAACAGAGCTCGTCAGCGAAGCGCTGTTCGAGAAATGTTCGAATGTCACCCGTTGTGAGTCGTGCGGAAACCGTTCTTCATCCATTCATTATATTTTACAATGCTATTATATTTTATTTATTGATTTGTAGTTGGAAACTTGTAGCTTTCCTTAGGTAGGAAACTTCCTCCATCAGAGCACCTGTGGAGATGATGACTTGCCTGTCTCCTGTTTTCTTAAAATAATACAGAACTCGTCTTGGCGGAAGCTGGGCGTGTGATGTGTAGTCCATGTTGTCATAGTGACATACTCATGTGTTACTCATACTCCCAGACACACACACCACTGCGGACGTGGTGTAGGTAGTACATGATGACCAAACTACACCTCAGTAAATGGAGAAACGGTGTTTCTCCATTTTCTGTTTCGTTTTCCGTTTCGAACCGTCCTGAACCATCATCAAGTCTTGGTCACTTGTGCCTCCGAGACACAACTTGATAATGGTCCACGACAGACCGAAACGTTGTCTTTTCTCCATTTTCTGATGTGTGGTTTGGGCACTATATCTTCCAGCCCGTCCTCCAAACAAAGATCCAAAAGTGATTCCATCCACCCGTCTGTTTATGAATGAAAAACGGTTTACACACGACTCACAACTAATTTCGTTCGAACACTTCCGGAACAAATGCTTTACTGACGTGTTTTGTTCGAACCACATCGCTATAAATGCTTCACCCACGTACTACAAATGCAAATAATCACCAGCCGAACCTAAACACCTAACCTAACCTATGCCTATATATGCACAATATGCTAATATATTATAATATTAATTTATACTTGAGAAAATTCTTGTTTTGAATGAACAGCATGTTAAAATTTATGAATGCGTCTGTGGGGGCGACCGCTGGATGGAATGGACTTGAGTCGAGGACGGGTTGATATCTTCACCCACGTTACTGTGACTCATCCTCTGTATATGGGCAGTAGAATTTGCCTTCGTTGATTGCACATGTGTCTGTATGCAAATAAGCTGAGAGAGAGAGAGAGAGAGGTACATTAACATAAACAATGTCAGCTGTTTTGAATACAAGTCAAATATGAGAAACCGTTAATTTCCGTTAAATATAACTAAGATCACGCATTCAAATTCGACGGTTTTTAACGATCCTGTGTCGGGTGAGAACCGGTTTTAGACCGGTATAGTGTTTCCTATAAGAGAGGCTGATTATAAATCACTAGTTTAATAACATGAGCGTATGCTTATTATTGCAACGGCGCGTGTCCTGCCTTGATGGTTTAAAAATAGTCATTAGGATTGTTGCGCGGGACTCATTGTTAACTTTGTATTGTATTCGCCATGATTGTATTAAACACCATTTAGAGTGGTGACGGTGGTGCAGGTGAAGGGTAGTGAAAGTTGTGGTGGCTTAGGTGGTGAGGATGGTGGTGGCTTAGGTGGTGAGGATGGTGGTGGCTTAGGTGGTGAGGATGGTGGTGGCTTAGGTGGTGAGGATGGTGGTGGCTTAGGTGATGAGGATGGTGGTGGCTTAGGTGGTGAGGATGGTGGTGGCTTAGGTGGTGAGGATGGTGGTGGCTTAGGCAAAATCAAAATAAAAAACCTCGACCAGTATTGGACCGTTAATTACAATATTATAATTACGTACATAATTACGTACACAGAGGACAACAAAGAAATTAGTGAAATTCTAAGAAGCCAGTATGAGGCTATGTTTAGCGTACCGATAAACAACATGAAAGTTGAAGATCCAGACAGCTTTTTATGAATGACATCCAAGCTGTAGATAATATAACGGATATTAACACGAACTCAGACATTGAAAGAGAAATTGACAATATGCCTATGCACATTCAATAGAATTCAATATTCCTAAAGAAATGTAAAGTACCAGTAGCGAGAGCACTCAACGTAATATGGAGAATACAGAGGAGATACCAGCAGCACTTAAATCTGCAGATATAGCTTCTCTGCACAAGGGGGGTAGTAAAGCTTTGGCCAAAAAATTATAGAACAGTTGCACTAACATCACACATAGTAAAAGGTTTTGAAGGAGTGATTAGGAATCAAATTTCTAGTTTTATGGAAAATAATGAGCTACATAACCCAGGACAACATGGATTTAGAGCGGGAAGATCCTGTCTATCACAGTTACTCAACCACTATGACAAAATCACAGAAGCATTAGAAGAAAAACAAAATGCAGATGTTGTATGCACAGACTTTGCAAAGGCATTCGATAAATGTGACCATGGAGTAAGCACAAAATGAAGTCAATGGGAATAACTGGTAAAGTAGGACGTTGGATACTCAATTTCCTATCGAACAGAACACAGAGAGTAACAGTCAATCAAATATAATCGAGTCACAGCTTCGTATCATACTTTGCAGATGACACAAAAATCAGCATGAAAATTACCTCTGCTGAAGACACTGAAAAACTTCAAGCAGATATTAATAAAGTTTTCGACTGGGCAACAGAAAATAACCTGTAGATGTTTAACAGTGATAAATTCCAGGTACTCAGATACGGTAAAAATGAGGACCTTAAACATAATAAAGGGTACAAAACACAATCAAATCTACCCATAGTAGGAAAACAGCATATCAAGGATTTGGGAATAATGATGTCTGACGACCTAACGTTTAGGGAGCATAACCAAGCAAGTATTGCGTCAGCCAGAAAAATGATAGGATGGATTACGAGAACTTTCAAATCCAGGGATCCCATCACAATGGTTGTACTCTTCAAGTCACTTGTATTGTTCTGTCTTGAGTACTGGTCAGTATTCACTTCCCCCTTCAGAGCAGGAGAGATTACTGAAATAGAGGGAATACAGAGAGCATGGACGCGATAAAGCACCTAAATTATTGGGATCGTTTCAAAGCTCTCCAAATGTACTCACTAGAAAGGAGACGAGAAAGATACCAAATAATATACGCGTGGAAAATACTGGAGGGTCAGGTCCCAAATCTACACAGTAAAATAACAACGTACTGGAGTGAACGATATGGAAGAAAATGCAGAATAGAACCAGTGAAGAGCAGAGGTGCCATAGGCACAATCAGAGAACACTGTATGAACATCAGAGGTCCGCGGTTGTTCAACGTCCTCCCAGCGAGCATAAGAAATATTGCCGGAACAACCGTGGACATCTTCAAGAGGAAACTAGATAGTTTTCTTCAAAGAGTGCCGGACCAACCGGGCTGTGGTGGGTATGTGGGCCTGCGGGCCGCTCCAAGCAACAGCCTGGTGGACCAAACTCTCACAAGTCAACGACAGGTGGCGCGACGACACAGTCGTGGCGGGAGTGGGCGTCCTGGGGCCGCTGGGACGCCCACTCCCGCCACACAAAGGTCAACACAACCCACCTTTGACCTAACTAATATCTGTGACGTCATCACCTAGGAGGGCTCCAGTGACGTCACCACCACGTCATCGTCCTGGGACCGCTAGTGACGTCACTGCCTACGTCACTTACTCATATTGTCAGTATGAGTAACCTGTCAGTTACTCATATTGGCCAGACACCTGTCAGTTACTCATATTGGCCAGACACCTGTCAGTTACTCATATTGGCCAGACACCTGTCAGTTACTCATATTGGCCACACACCTGTCAGTTACTCATATTGGCCACACACCTGTCAGTTACTCATATTGGCCACACACCTGTCAGTTACTCATTGGCCACACACCTGTCAGTTACTCATATTAGACACACACCTGTCTCTCACTCATATTGGCCACACACCTGTCAGTTACTCATATTGGCCACACACCTGTCAGTTACTCATTGGCCACACCTGTCAGTTACTCATATTAGACACACACCTGTCTCTCACTCATATTGGCCAGACACCTGTCACTCACTCACATTGGCCAGTCACCTGTCACTCATATTGGCCACACACCTGTCAGTCACTCATATAAACCACACACCTGTCACTCACTCATATTGGCCAGACACCTGTCACTCACTCATATTGGCCAGTCACCTGTCACTCACTCATATTGGCCACACACCTGTCAGTTACTCATATTAGACACACACCTGTCTCTCACTCATATTGGCCACACACCTGTCACTCACTCATATTGGCCAGTCACCTGTCACTCATATTGGCCACACACCTGTCAGTCACTCATATAAACCACACACCTGTCACTCACTCATATTGGCCACACACCTGTCACTCACTCATATTGGCCAGTCACCTGTCACTCATATTGGCCACACACCTGTCACTCACTCATATTGGCCAGTCACCTGTCACTCATATTGGCCACACACCTGTCACTCACTCATATTGACCACACACCTGTCACTCACTCATATTGGCCAGACACCTGTCACTCACTCATATTGGCCACACACCTGTCACTCACTCATATTGGCCAGTCACCTGTCACTCAGTCATATTGGCCACACACCTGTCACTCATATTGGCCAGTCACCTGTCACTCATATTGGCCACACACCTGTCACTCACTCATATTGGCCACACACCTGTCACTCATATTGGCCAGTCACCTGTCACTCATATTGGCCACACACCTGTCACTCACTCATATTGGCCAGACACCTGTCACTCACTCATATTGGCCAGACACCTGTCACTCACTCATATTTGCCAGTCACCTGTCACTCAGTCATATTGGCCAGACACCTGTCGCTCATATTGGCCACACACCTGTCACTCACTCATATTGGCCACACACCTGTCACTCATATTGGCCAGTCACCTGTCACTCATATTGGCCACACACCTGTCACTCACTCATATTGGCCAGACACCTGTCACTCACTCATATTGGCCACACACCTGTCACTCACTCATATTGGCCAGTCACCTGTCACTCATATTGGCCAGTCACCTGTCACTCACTCATATTGGCCAGACACCTGTCACTCAGTCATATTGGCCAGTCACCTGTCACTCACTCATATTGGCCAGTCACCTGTCGCTCATATTGGCCACACACCTGTCACTCACTCATATTGGCCACACACCTGTCACTCATATTGGCCAGTCACCTGTCACTCATATTGGCCACACACCTGTCACTCACTCATATTGGCCACACACCTGTCACTCACTCATATTGGCCAGTCACCTGTCACTCATATTGGCCAGTCACCTGTCACTCACTCATATTGGCCAGTCACCTGTCACTCACTCATATTGGCCAGACACCTGTCACTCACTCATATTGGCCACACACCTGTCACTCACTCATATTGGCCAGTCACCTGTCACTCACTCATATTGGCCAGACACCTGTCACTCACTTATATTGGCCAGTCACCTGTCAGTCACTCATATTGGCCACACACCTGTCACTCACTCATATTGGCCACACACCTGTCACTCAGTCATATTGGCCACACACCTGTCACTCAGTCATATTGGCCACACACCTGTCACTCAGTCATATTGGCCACACACCTGTCACTCACTCATATTGGCCAGACACCTGTCACTCACTCATATTGGCCACACACCTGTCACTCAGTCATATTGGCCACACACCTGTCAGTCACTCATATTGGCCACACACCTGTCAATCACTCATATTGGCCACACACCTGTCACTCACTCATATTGGCCACACACCTGTCACTCACTCATATTGGCCAGACACCTGTCACTCACTCATATTGGCCACACACCTGTCACTCACTCATATTGGCCAGACACCTGTCACTCACTCATATTGGCCACACACCTGTCACTCACTCATATTGGCCAGATACCTGTCAGTCACTCATATAAACCACACACCTGTCGCTGCACTTCCGTGTTGTATAAACTTTGTCAGGTCAATAGCGGGCGGTGGCTCGCTGGCATCGATTACACAGGTGACAAGAGGACGACCAGGGTTCGACTTTCTCATCACATGTGGATCAAAGGCCAGGTGTGGCCTGTGAGTGTGTTATCTTGCCCCCTTTATGTCTATGGGAGTCGAGCTGCTGCTCTTGGACTCCAGCCGTTTCTTAGAGTGGCGTCGTATTATCTTGTATTTGATCAAGATATTTTGTAAGTTGTGATCAAGTCTCCTCTTCTCATTGGATCTCTTTCGTGAGGTCCAATTGGACCTCTGTATCTCCTACTTCGTTCTCCGTGAGAATATCAGATGAAAGCCTCATCCACTCAGAGTCATTGGACCTTTAGTACTGCTCAAGATCTTCCTGCGGTGTCCAATAGCCCTGTTTTCTTAACATGCCGGCAGGTTAGAGCAATACAACAACACTAATTATAGTGAGCTTCTAAAGGTCAAATGTAACGCACAACGGGGGCAACAGGTTCAAGTTCATCAAGCTACAGTGTAGAACAGAAAACAGATGATGCCTTGACATCTGGAGGTTCATAAATACACACATTCACCTAGTCGTCTAAGCCGTAAATACCAGGGGGCCAGATTCACGAAAGCACTTACGCAAGTACTTACGATCCTGTACATACATCTTTTCTCAATCTTTGGCGGCTTTGTTTACAATTATTAAACTGTTAATGAGCTTCGAAGCACCAGGAGGCTGTTTATAACAATAACAACAGTTGATTGGCAAGTTTTCATGCTTGTAAACTGTTTAATAATTGGAAACAAAGCCGCCGAAGATTGAGAAAAGATGTACAGGTTCGTAAGTGCTTGCGTAAGGGCTTTCGTGAATCTGGCCCCAGGACATTCCTTTAGCTCAAAATCCAGATGAAAAAATAAAAGAAAAACTCAAGAAAGACCACGTGGGAGGTACCCAAACCCACTTACAAAGATACCCAAAACTAGGCAAGCCTAATAAAACCTATCAACTGTAATACTAACAATGTATGTGGAATATGGAGGGGAAAATATATATATATATCTACGCAGTTATCAACTTAAGGTTTTGGGTTCGATTCTCACGGAAGACAGAAGCGTTTGAGCACGTTTCCATACAGCCATCTGTTCACCTAGCAGTAAACAGATATTTGGGAGTTAGGCAACTGTTGTGGGTTGCATCCTTGGGGGTGGGGGGGAAGATCAGTAGCAGGTTAAGGTGGACTTAGATGAGCTTAAGGGGCTTCTTCAACCCGCCAATATCAACCCATCTTATAGCGAAATAAGATGTTTCATAACGTCAAAGGAAGTCGATGATCTGCGCGGTCGTTGACTTCAAAGCATTGACTATTATACTGTAAATTTACCCTGGATGATAATCATACTAATAATTGATTATTATAATTTTATATTATATTTAAAAATTAATTACGTTAAGTATAGAAAACTTTTAATAACCAAAACAGGAAATTATTGCATAACAATTACTTTTGCATAAAATGCTAGTGTTTAAGTCCATTTATACATTTTAAATAAATCACAAAATCAAATATTGAATTGATAGAGCGTGTGTGTGTGTGTGTGTGTGTGTGTGTGTGTGTGTGTGTGTGTGTGTGTGTGTGTGCTCACTAGTTGTACTCACCTAGTTATGCTTGCGGGGGTTGAGCTCTGGCTCTTTGGTCCAGCTTAGTGGCATACCTCAACTTTTTCCAGCTTCGTCTTGTGCTTGACAAGGTTACAGGCTCCATGCTGGGGCCGCATACTCCAGGATTTGTCTTACATACGTGGTATATGTGGTATATGTGTGTGTGTGTGTGCGTGTGTGTGTGTGTGTGTGTGTGTGACTCAGTCAGAGGCCGCAGTAAGTCCGGTGGTGGCAGTTACTGTTCGCCAAGAGCCGGTAGCGTCATAATATGCGGAAGAAGGTGATTACAACCACCAGGTAAGTCCCAGCTCTGTCTCCAGCAGCTGGACCACTCTTCACTTGGGAAGCAAGTTAAAAAAAAAATGAACTCTCTAAATTTCATTTTACTAAAAAAACTTTGGGGGAGTTAATTTTATCTTTCCCCCATCCCAAATCCATATCCTGACGACTGATTGATAAAGATTATGCCACCCAAGAGGTGGCACGGGCATGAATAGCCCGTAAATATCCTGACCCCCTTCCCAGTGCTATATAGTCGTAATGGCTTGGCGCTTTCTTCTGATGATTCCCTCCCTCTTCCTATACATACTCAACACCGCCTATACATACCCGGACACTCCATGTACACATGCCGGATACACATCATGTATCCAAGCACATTGAGGCCGCTCATTTTAAACATCCTGTGAACATGTTCAACAATATATTACAAGCGTACCAGCAGAAAGCAAGTTCCCACACACCCACCTACACACTCTCGCCCTCCTTGCCACTCCCATAACCACTTCCCCCCACCCCTCACCCTCACCCTCACCCTCACCCTCCCCCCAACATCGTCTTAAAGGAGGACACAAGATTCTCAGCGAAATAACTGGAGTGACTCAGACGTGATGTCATTATTTACACCCGTGACGTCATCGGCTACGTCACGCACTGTGGCCACGTTGACATTATATGGCATCAATTTTTGATACAATAACGTCATCATGTTATTCAGAAGCTGATAATTAATATAAATTCTACATTCCACAGTGTTCGGATGATTAAGGAATAAGCTATGCTTAAGTCAGTGTTCATCTTTCAGCAGATCTGTATATGGCAGATTTAACATCTCTCAGCAGATTTTCAATCTCAATAGGCTTTCCAAATCTACATTTATATAAACATAAATTAGTTTGGCTCATAATTCCCATATACGCAAGGCGTAAGTGACAATGACTCTACGAAAGCCTGAGTGGTGAGTGGCAGGCCACTTCAGTCACCAAGAGTTCCTTAACATTGCTCAAGGTCCAGAGGTTCATAGCCTCGTCACTGCCTTCTTGAGTCTGGACTTTCTTTGTTATATATTTAATAATTACCACGTAATTAACTTGGTGGTGCATCTCCTCGGGATTATGTCTATATGTTGACCAAACTTCACACCAGAAGGTGAAGAGGCGACGACGTTTCGAGTCGATTGTCAGACCAAAACGTCGTCGTCTCTTCCTTAAGTACTTTCGTATTTAAGGAACTGAAGTGCCAAACCGCTTCTACCATCGGGGATCGAACACCGACCTTGCTAGAAGGGAGGACATAGCTGTACCGACCAGTCTAACTGAATGTATAGCAACTGAAACATAGTCTCTTTAACTATTCAAACATCTTACAAATAAACGTTAAAGAGTAGGCAATTTCACAGGCAAATTTTGTTGAGTTACACAAAAATAATAATAATAATAATAATAATAATAATAATAATAATAATAATAATAACACAGCCGGTGTCCACTCTAAAAGCACAAAGTTAATTATGAAGTAAAAACAATTATTTTGAAACAGCTAAAGAGATTCATTAATTATAGTGTTCACTAGGCTTCCTGCTGGTTGTGGTACAGTGGTGTACAGTCCTACGGTGATGTAAGGGTTACAGCTGCAGGCTACAGTGATGCACAACCTGTGTGTGTGTGCATCACTGTAGCTGTAACCTGTGTGTGTGTGCATCACTGTAGCTGTATCCTGTGTGTGAGCATCACTGTAGCTGTATCCTGTGTGTGTGCATCACTGTAGCTGTATCCTGTGTGTGAGCATCACTGTAGCTGTAACCTGTGTGTGTGTGCATCACTGTAGCTGTATCCTGTGTGTGAGCATCACTGTAGCTGTAACCTGTGTGTGTGTGCATCACTGTAGCTGTATCCTGTGTGTGTGCATCACTGTAGCCTGCAGCTACAGTGATGCACATACAGTCTTTACATCATCGTAGGACTGTACTCCACTGGTACCACAGCCTAGTATGAACACTATAATTAATGAATCTCTTTAGCTGTTTCAAAATAATTGTTTTTACTTCATAATTAATTTTGTGCTTTTAGAGTGGACACCGGCTGTGTTATTATTATTATTATTATTATTATTATTATTATTATTATTATTATTATTATTATTATTATTATTTTTGTGTAACTCAACAAAATTTGCCTGTGAAATTGCCTACTCTTTAACGTTTATTTGTAAGATGTTAGAATAGTTAAAGAGACTATGTTTCAGTTGCCATACATTCAGTTAGACTGGTCGGTACAGCGATGTCCTTCCATCTAGCAAGGTCGGTGTTCGATCCCCGATGGTAGAAGCGGTTGGGCACTTCAGTTCTTTCAGTCCTCTCCTCATATCCTTATTCCTACTTCATTTCCAAGTGTTATGTAGACATATTGCTCTATTGGTGCCGAGAAAACGCCTTTCTGGTGCTTATATGTGGCACCTATTATTTGGTGATATATTCTTGAAGGTGTACTAGAGAAAAATGAAGATCCTTAAGTGGTGATGAGTACACCATGATGATTCTCCATCTGAGAGTCATTAGATGGTAATGACCTAATATTCCAAGGTAATGAACCTCACATATGCAAATTTACCTGCAACTTCTTTCACGTGTATAATTCATTTTAATATTATAGTAAATCACAGATTTGTATTAATCTCTACGTTTATAGCGAATATATTTGGTGTCCGCTGGAGATATCTATCATGTGATTTATTTTTTTGTTATGTTTCAACAATAACTTGGTAACGTTATCCCCAAATGATATAGTTTTTATGGATATCATAAATGTAACCTATCTATCTTATCTTTTATATCGCTCTGCGTGCAATCATTTGTATAAGCACGCGTTCATAGGATCAATAGCAGGATGCCGTGGAAATAAATACTCCACACAAGAGCTTCAATACATCATCCTACAGTACATTCGCTGCTATAATGTGTGTAAGTTGATCCAAAGGATACCTGATCAACCAGGCTGTGACTCATACGTCAAGCTGCGAGCAGCCGCGTCTAACAGCCTGGTTGATCAGTCCAGCAACCAGGAGGCCTGGTCGACGACCGGGCCGCGGGGACACTAAGCCCCGGAAGCACCTCAAGGTAGCCTCAAGGTAAGTTACGGGCTCACCATAGCCCGTGCTACTTGGAACTTTGTTCCAGGTAGCGAATCTTTAACAACAACATACTATAATGTGTTCTGGTGATGAACAACCCGTCTCCCTGATAGCACGCCGGAATTTGGACGTACACTTTACCTAGGGCCAAAAATTGTCGTACTAGAACAAGGCAGCGGCGCACGAAGTCTCCCCTTAGCACCACCTTCCCCCCCCCCCTGCAGGATGCAACCCACAACAGTTGTCTAACTCCCGAGTACCTATTTACTGTTAGATGAGCATCAGGTGAAAGGAAACATGCCCAAACGTAACCTGTCCCGCTCCGGGAATCGAACCCGGAACCTTTCGTCAGGGAACCGGCTGCTTTGACCACTTCGTTCTTCGATTCCAGTTTTGACATTATCTATAGTAAACGGATCTGATCTGCTTCTGTTATTATCTATAACACCAAATTACTTCATTGTTATTTAGTAATTCTTTTCATGGTGGGTTATGTTGAGAGTTCTAGTGTAGTTCTAGAACATTACTAGTGTAGTTCTAGAACATTTCTAGTGAAGTTCTAGACCATTTCTAGTGTAGTTCTAGAGAATTTTTAGTGTAGTTCTAGTTTAGTTCTAGAGCATTTTTAGTGTAGTTCTAGTTTAGTTCTAGAGCATTTTCAGAGCATTTCTAGTGAAGTTCTAGAGCATTTTTAGTGTAGTTCTAAAGCATTTTTAATGTAGTCCTAGAGCATTTTTTAGTATAGTTCTAGAGCATTTTTAGAACATTTTTAGTGTAGTTCTAGAGCATTTTTAGAACATTTTTTAGTGTAGTTCTAGAGCATTTTTAGAACATTTTTTAGTGTAGTTCTAGAGAATTTTCAGAGCATTTTTTTGTGTAGTCCTAGAGCATTTTTAGGGAATTTTTAGTGTAGTTCTAGAGCATTTTTAGAGCATTTCTAGTATAGTTCAAGAGCATTTCTAACATCTGTGTCCGGGAGATGTTCTTCGTATGTAAGCTTACCTTTGACAAGAGAGCGCTGGGAAGGCGCCTGAATACTGTGGCGGAGCTCTGGCTCAGTAACCTATATCCTGCATGCCAAGTTTGAAGATGAACTTTATAAGGCTGTATCGACAAAGCTGACGGCTACAGAGCCATGATACTGGCAAGGAGTACTTATCAGATGCAGGCGATGAGTCACAATAACGTGGCTGAAATATGTTGACCAGACCACACACAGGAAGTGAAGGGACGACGACGTTTCGGTCCGTCCTGGACCATTCTCAAGTCACAATCATCGACTTGAGAATGGTCCAGGGGCCAGATTCACGAAGCAGATACGCAAGTACTTACGAACGTGTACATCTTCCCTCAATCTTTGACGGCTTTGGTTATATTTATTAAACAGTTTACAAGTATGAAAACTTCCCATTCAACTGTTGGTATAGTTATAAACAGCCTCCTGATGCTTCGGAGCTCAATAACTGTTTAATAATTGTAAACAAAGCCGCCAAAGATTGAGAATAGATGTACAAGTTCGTAAGTGCTTCCGTAACTGCTTCGTGAATCTGGTCCCAGGACGAACCGAAACGTCGTCGTCCCTTCACTTCCTGTGTGTAGTCTGGTCTACTTATCGAAATCATGTGCAAAGTGGTGGCATAGAGTCGTCGGGCGCCAGTGTGTGTGTTGCTCTGAATACCTGTTCATTAAACATTGCTTTCCACCGACCCTCCCCGGGCCCTGAAGCCTGTCACGGCTTGTATAACTATAAATAAATAAATACCATCAGCGCTGCTCCGCGATGTGTCATACTGAATAGTTTCCTTCTAATAGTTTCCTTTCTGTATGGCTAGCAGGAAGGATTCTCCCTTGGAGGGGGGGGGGTAGAAATAGCCTAAGCTACTCTATCCCTTTGAGATGTATTTCTTGCTTATCTCAATAAACATACTTGAACTTGAACTTGAAGGATTCTCCCTTATATATTTGCTGAAAATCAAATTGGAAGCCAAGACGTATGTGATAATTTTCTTTTGGCCTCTTGGAATTCGAACTAGGATCAGGATTCTCAGAGCACTTAATATTAATGAGGAGGACTTCGTAGGATTTCGAGATCGTAAACTGATTAGTGAATACAGACTAAGCCAGCGTGATCGAGGTAAGAGGTACAAATATCGTAATTGGTCACGTAGGTACTAGGATAAAGAAGTTATTTAGTTTTAAGGAACTGTAAATAGCATGATCTGAGAGGTAAGTATCGTCACCTTGTTCTTTCCTGTGTTTAGCATCAGACAGACACGAAAAACACCCTCTACAAAGGATAGTTTCTTTTGGGGGGATATAAATAACCTAAGCTACTCTATCCCTTTGAGATGTATTGTATTGTCTCAATAAACGTACTCGAAATTGATAGGTTCTTATCCTCCCGTGAGTAGGCTACACTCCATCTTATCGGTCAACGATGTCCATTTTCTTACTTATGAATTCTATGGAAGCTCTCTCTAAAACTAACTTTTTATATAAACTCAAACTATTTACATCTTTTGGTTTATAATTAGCTTGCACTATTCAATCGTTTAATTTGTTTTTAATGGTAGGTACTGTCACTTGTCCCTAGGTACTGGCAGGTACTGTCACTATGTCCCTAGGTACTGGCAGGTACTACAGAGGGCCCAAGAAAGAATATCCTCTCCAAATTGTAAAGCACTCCGTATATGTCCCAAATTAGGCTTAATATTGCCAATATCAGGCTGAGAGTTGCTGATAAAAGGCCTGAGAGAGGTTAGGCTGTTGTCGTAATGTCCTTTAATATTCCAACTGTCCGAAATGAGGACTTATTTCGTGTGCAATAATCCATATTCTGTACAGTCGCTGAGGGAACTGTATTTTGTGGGTGAAGCAAATGGACTGTGAAGTGCCGTTGTCTGGTGGTCCAGCGTTGCTTGAGAGAACACAGGTTGTTCTTGACAGTGTGAACACTTAGGCTGCTCTTGACAGTGTGAACACTTATGGTGCTCTTGACAGTGTAAGCACTGAAGTTGTTCTTGAAAGTGAGAACACTGAAGCTGTTCTTTCTTGACAATGTTTACAGTGTTCTCTCTTATACATCCCTACCCTTCAGAGTGTTTACAAGCCCTTACCCACCTTTGACCTGGGTTTAAAACACTCCTTACCTGGAAGATACCTGGAACTTACTTGGAGAATACCTGGAGCATACTTGGAACATACCTGGAGAGGGTTTCAGTAGTTCTTCTACTCCCCGAGCCCGGCCTGAGGCCAGTGGATGGTGCTGATTAAATTATAATGTTATCCTGTAGCCATTTTTTTTTAATGCTTCTACGGCACTGACCGAATCTCAGTGGACGACCATATATATCTGTCTGAGTTTACCTGAAGGCATCTCTAGTGGCCTCGACAGGGACAGGAAGCTGGCGGCTTCAATTATTCCCGAGGATGCCTTGTGTGGGAATAGTGTAGCGTTTTATGTATGGCAACCATTTCTGCTAGCAAGGGAGAACATCTATTGGTCTACTTTCCTGGGAGTTTTCGTCTTGCAAACTCTAATGGGATTTTGATTTAGATGGTTTACTGATAAGTGATTCATATAATTTTCTTGCCAGTTAATGGAGTGAATAAGTGCAGTACAGCAGGAAAAAAAAAACATCGTTTACAATAGACGAAATATATGGTGTAACATTAGAATGATGAGACTATAAGGTGAATGATAAGCAAAACAAATTATAACATTAAGTAATGTGCACAACCTTAGCATATTACATGACAGGTTTTGTCGACTGTAGGTGAGGATATTTCCTTGCTTTATTGTAATGTAAATATTGTATTTTTTGGTATTTAAAATAAAAGAGAGAGAAAAAAAGATTCAGGGGCTGGCCTGGAGCACAAATCCAGGCCTGGATTTGTGCTTCAATCTTTAAAGCTCTGGACACAGCTTATGTATCAAAGATTAGATTTCAACAGGATCTGAAATGCTTGTCAATGTGAATGAATGTGTCTCTGTGACACATTCTTTAAGACACTCTGTGACACATTCTTTAAGACACTCTGTGACACATTCATTAAGACACTCTGTGACACATTCTTTAAGACACTCTGTGACACATTCTTTAAGACTTCCAATTATCCACCTGCGGATATTCCTGTTTTCTGTGCTGTCTAGTTGTTTTATTCTATCATGTAGGCCTACACCACCATTATCAAGCCATTCTTCAACAACGATAGTACTTAGGCAACTATTGGTCGAACGTACAAAAATGGACCGTTGTATCCAAAACAGTCCCCCGTTATGTATAATACTGGAATACACCAAATGACATATCGAAAAGTGGAAGTGACAACACAGCCTAGTCCAACCTGTCCTAGGAATAAATCACGAACCTTATCCCTAATATACGCCTTATTAGTTTTTATTTAAAATGTGCTCTACTAGCCAAATGAAAGTTTGATTTAGGCTGTTGCCTACTTAGGGTTAGCTCTAGTAGTCATTTATCTTTCTAATCTTAATTTTTTTAATGAGGCTAAGAATAACGCTCCAGGCTGGCATCCTGTGGTTTGTTTAAGACCTTGTACAATAGCTTGCAATCTTTTTTTATCATCAGTTTTGCATAATTAGCAAACATTAACATACGTAAGGTATCGTGTAGCAAGCCTTGCTCTACTAACACCCCTTCACGCTGACATTTCCTCTGCCACTCTGACTTTTCCATGTCTACTGGCGACTGTCTCATGGGGTTGAGTACTTTTTGTACCTGGAATACCAGCCAATTTCTGTATCCTATATAATAACCTCTTACGAGGAACCATTATCAAAGGCAGACGTTGAGTCACAATAACGTAACCAAACCACACATCAGAGAATGAAGAAACGATGATATGTTGACCAGACCTCACACTAGAAGGTGAAGGGACGACGACGTTTCGACTTGAGAATGGTCCAGGACGGACCGAAACGTCGTCGTCCCTTCACCTTCTAGTGTGTGGTCTGGTCAACATTCTTCAGACACGTTATTGTGACTCATCGCCTGCAAACGATGATATTTCGGTCTGTCCTGGACCAGGATGGACCGAAACATCGTCGTTTCTCCATTTTGGTTTATTTATCAATGATCAAAGGTCTTATGGTAGTCTAAGATGATGTATCCTGCCAGTCTTTTCTCTTCTGACGTATCTTAATCACCCCATCATAGACTGGTATCATGTTTGTCAAGTGTCGCCATAGAACCTCTTGATGAACTGTGAATAGACTGATGATTTACATATATTAACAAACCTTGTAACTCGCTTATCATCAATGCTGTAATTGCTTTACTAACCAATTTTGGGGTTACGATCTGAGCTCATTATACGTTTCTATGATTTTTTTGGGTAAGTGGTAAGGGTTACAGAGGCACATATAGGCTTGGGAAGTGACCCTCAAAATTCGTTTAGCTAAGCTAGTTAAGGTATTGATGAGCTACTTGTATAGTTTAACATACACCATACAATCTATTTACAATTAATCAAACGAACATCATCGTACGTCGGGTACACAATAAACGAACACCATCGTACGTCGTGTTCATAATAAACGAACACCATCGTACGTCGAGTACACAATAAACGAACACCGTCGTACGTCATGTACACAATAAACGAACACCGTCGTACGTCATGTACACAATAAACGAACACCGTCGTACGTCGTGTACACAATAAACGAACACCACCATCGTATATCATATACACAATAAACAAACGAAGCACAATAAAAACTATATTAAAGGGAAAGCTATGCAAAGATTATTATATATATATACACCCAATTACAATTTAGCCCTTTATATATAATGTAAATTATACATTTTTGCTGTTGTTAAATATAATATAATGATAATAGGGTTGTGGAGAGTCTGGCTGGCTACCAGCGATGCTATCACGTGGTCACTCACTCAATGGCGCATATATGTAAGGTACAGTCGCAATGCGTCACTCAACTGCATCCATTCGCCACCCTCTTGTGATGATACGACAAATTGGTTGACTGAGAATGATATAAACTATATATAAATGTCGAATTTCTCCCTTGTAAATTGATATAAGTATGATCTTTATATTGTATATGATTTTAATAAAGAAAAGAAAATGACCACACTGGGAGGATTTCACACGTTTGTGTATATATATAAATATATAACCCGAACACAATTTTTATTTTAAGATACTAGTATAGTGACCTATGTAAATGAGTCGGAAAAGAGCTATTGCAAGTTGTATTTTAAGCTCTGCTGGGGATAATATATGTTTGATACACGCGGTCGCTTTAATTGATTTCAGTGGCGCAGCTGTAAGCTATATGTATAAGGGGTTCATTGTAGTGCCTTAATCTATCGGATAGGGGACATTTTTATATTGCATTGTAATAATGATAATCAAAAGCAACTATAAAGAATGAAATAACCAGCATAAATTGTTTACTATCACTGACTTTTGTCTGCACTTGTAAACACAAATTCCACGCGAGAGAATCAAGAACTCTCTAAATATTGATGTAAAAACAGGAGAGATTATTGATCACTAGAAACTTCCCAACACCGGAAAGAGACGAACCACACCATAACAATAACAATAATTAATTTAGCAACAGTACATACATAGTTGCCGAGTTACAGTACAAACATTCTATTAGATTTAAAGATAAGAAATAGTATATACAATACCTAAAGCCACTAGCACGAATAGCGTTTCGGGCAAATGACTGAGAGAACTAATAAACACGAGATAAGATACAGTAATACGTTTATTGTTTGTGATATGTGTCTATGTATATATTAACACGATGTACTGAACGGAGTGAGAATAGCTTGAGCTACCTCATCCCTTTGTGTGTATTTTACCTCAATAAACTTATTTATTTATTTTATTTATTTATTTATTTATTTATTTATTTATGCATATACAAGAAGGTAAATTGGGATTGTGAGGATACATAATATGGTAATTACAATGAGGATACATAATATGGTAATTACAATGAGGATACATAATATGGTAATTACAATGAGGATACATAATATGGTAATTACAATGAGGATACATAATATGGTAATTACAACGAGGATACAGAATATGATAACTACAATCTTGTAAACCCACTTAGTACGCGCAAGCGTTTCGGGGCCAGACACGCTGAAATTTATAATTTCAATTACAAGATACAGTAGTGTATATATAAAAATTGAGGGATAATTGTTATATTTTTCAAAAAAGGGCGCCAAGCACCTGTTTTTAGAGCGGGGTTCAAATTTGGCGGGCGAGGGAGGGCAGGTGTAGACGCGGAGGAATACACGCCTCGGCGAGACAGCTGTCGGGTGCGGCCATATTGTGGGAAAGGTTCTTGTGCTGTGCGAAAACTTTCGACATATCTCCGTTTATCGGCGTCATCAGCGCGGGTCCACCATGACGGAGCGGGAGGATAATGTCTACAGGGCCAAGCTCGCCGAGCAGGCTGAGAGATACGACGGTAGGGACGCCAGTAGGATGATATATAGAGATATATATATATATTTGTGTGTGTGTGTGTGACATTCTTGGGGCGGGCGGCACCCACCCACTAGGATGAAAAGGTTTTCAAGTTGACAGTCGATGCGCGTTGGGGGCTAAGCCGATGGGGCTTTTATCAGCCCTGGGTGGTGTTGAGGGCCCAGCTAGGCCCTTCGCCGAGGGGCCCCTAGGGCCCTTAAATGTTTGAGAATAGCGGTAATGAATGTGGTGGGCGGCCGTGGGAGGGCCCGGGAGAGTGGGCGTGAGCGGCCCTCGGCCTAAATTTTTTGACATTTTGAAACGCGCAGTTGGACCGCGTGATCAAAGTCGGGAATATCGATCATGGGTGTGGGGGTGGGCGAGGCTCCCCCCCCCCTGGAGCCAGGGGCGGCTGCCCCCACCATGGCCGCCCACGGCATCCCACGGTACTCGTGGCCGGCTCTTAGGGCTCCGAGCTGGCCTCCCACGGTACCCTATAGGAGGATCCCACGTTATCAGGGTGGGAGGGGCATTTCAGAGTAGGTCTCCCACGGTACCCTATACAGGAGGCTCCCAGGGTGGAAGGGGGTCCGAGTAGGTCTCCCACGGCTCCGGGGTGGGAGGGGGTCCGAGCAGGTCTCCCAAGGCTCCAGGGTGGGAAGGGGTCCGAGCAGGTCTCCCACGGCTCTGGGGTGGGAGGGGGTCCGAGCAGGCCTCCCACGGCTCCGGGGTGGGTAGGGGTCCGAGCAGGCCTCCCACGGCTCCGGGGTGGGTAGGGGTCCGAGCAGGTCTCCCACGGCTCCGGGGTGGGAGGGGGTCCGAGCAGGCCTCCCACGGCTCCGGGGTGGGAGGGGGTCCGAGCAGGTCTCCCACGGCTCCGGGGTGGGAGGGGGTCCGAGCAGGCCTCCCACGGCTCCGGGGTGGGAGGGGGTCCGAGCAGGCCTCCCACGGCTCCGGGGTGGGAGGGGGTCCGAGCAGGCCTCCCACGGCTCCGGGGTGGGAGGGGGTCCGAGCAGGCCTCCCACGGCTCCGGGGTGGGAGGGGGTCCGAGCAGGCCTCCCACGGCTCCGGGGTGGGAGGGGGTCCGAGCAGGCCTCCCACGGCTCCGGGGTGGGAGGGGGTCCGAGCAGGCCTCCCACGGCTCCGGGGTGGGAGGGGGTCCGAGCAGGCCTCCCACGGCTCCGGGGTGGGAGGGGGGTCCGAGCAGGCCTCCCACGGCTCCGGGGTGGGAGGGGGGTCCGAGCAGGCCTCCCACGGCTCCGGGGTGGGAGGGGGTCCTGAGCAGGCCTCCCACGGCTCCGGGGTGGGAGGGGGGTCCGAGCAGGCCTCCCACGGCTCCGGGGTGGGAGGGGGGTCCGAGCAGGCCTCCCACGGCTCCGGGGTGGGAGGGGGGTCCGAGCAGGCCTCCCACGGCTCCGGGGTGGGAGGGGGGTCCGAGCAGGCCTCCCATGGCTCCGGGGTGGGAGGGGGGTCCGAGCAGGCCTCCCAATGGCTCCGGGGTGGGAGGGGGGTCCGAGCAGGTCTCCCACGGCTCTGGGGTGGGAGGGGGTCCGAGCAGGTCTCCCACGGCACTGGGGTGGGAGGGGGTTCGAGCAGGTCTCCCACGGCACCAGGGTGGGTGGGAGGGGGATGGGGTTCAGAAAGGCCTCCCACAGCACCTGGGTGGGTGTTGGGGGGGTGTTTTCGAAGCTCTGTTTTTTTTTTTTTTACTAATGTTCTTTAATTCCTTATACTAGTTCTAAGTTCTAAAATTTTAAGTACAAGACCCCCATTATTTTTCATTGGGCATTTTATAATACTATAATTACAGGCCAAACTCCTGGAAAATTACCTTTAATTTGTGAAATACAAGTATTTGCCCATTTTGGACAATGGTGTTTTAAAGTTCTCTCAAATTAGTTCAAATAAATTATTTACGGGTGCGTGGTATGAAGCTTTTAGTGCACGGATTGTTCCGTTCAAACTTAAATTTTTTGCCATTTTTACTGTACTAAATTATTGTACTGTATTGTATGTTTTGTACACCATTGACTAGTCTACATTTTACTTTATGCTTTAAGTTATGTTTGATTGTATTAGAATCTGTAGGGAAGCTTTAGATGAAGTACAGTGGTTGATAACTGCTGGATGGGGTTCTGGGAGTTGTTCTGCTCCCCACGCCCAGCCTGAGGCCAGGCTTGATTTGAGTTAAAAAGTGCTACAGTATTTACTATGAGTGATATAAATGTTGGATCTCTTTTGATGGCACAAAAGATTACCAGAAGAACTTCCATGTTTACAGCTCTTTCCATGCCTAAATTGATGAAGCTGTGGTACTGGTGTTTTATGCGATGTTCATTGCTGTATTGAATAAGTCTACAGCACAGGTGATACACTACTAGCCAAATTGTCTTTGCACATTCTTTAGGGTTAATGTTCCTGGTGCACTGTTGTACCCCAAAAAGTACAATACCCTCGGGCTGTTACCAAAAGATTGCAGTACGATATTAGTTTGATTAGGTTAGGTAAGATTTTGTTTCTATATATACTCGTACAAAGATGTCCCCTTACTATAGTAAAAACTGGTCTGGATCGCATTTGATGTTACAGATGGAAAAGTTTCGATTGCAGGTCCCGCCACCCCCCCCCCACCCCACCCGACTCATTTCATTTGGATAATGAAAATTTATTCTAAGGGAGAATATATCTAAGGGAAAAGGGAGAAAATGGCAATAAGAAGTTTGCTGCATGTACCATGCTTAATCTAACCTAACCTCAGTTAGCTCTCGGTATTTGTACTCTGGTATAACCTTAGTATCCAGACAAATGTATGGCTGAAAAGAGCATGTTAATACACTTCAAGTATGTTGATAGTTAATTCCACTAACTTGGGTGGTGTGCTGTCAGTAGTGGGGAACATTTAATGGTGAAACTGTCCCAAGACAAAAAAATCCTTCACAAGAAATAGCTGTACATTTGGATACTAAGGTTTTACCCTACACAAGGAATAAAAAAAACTAACTAATGAAGTCTGTCTGAAACGTGTGTCATTGAGGAAAGCCAGAAAGAGGTCCAACGTAGAAAAGAGAATGCAGACAACACTAAAAAGAAAAAAATGCTTAAACAGGCATGACTTTCCATACAAAGAAGGAATAATTTAAAAAGGGAAATTGAAGAAATCGAACAGACGAAACATTCGTATCGGATTGAAGAGAACGAGAACAAAGCAATTTAAGAAATAAATAAAAACCCAAAATATTTCTTCACATGCGAAATCAAGCAAAAACCACCAAGTATTGGACCTATTCGTACAAGTGAAGGTTCACGCACGGAGGAAGACAAAGAAATCGTTGAAATGCTAAGAAAGCAGTATGAAGACATGTTTAGCACTCCAAAATACAGCATGAAAGTGGAAGATCCAGACAGCTTCTTTGTGTGATATCCAAACCCCTGTAAATATAACCGATATCAACAGAAGCATGGCAGATTTTGAAAGGGAAATTGACAACATCCCCATGCATTCAACTCCGGGGCCAGACTCTTGGAATTCAAATTTTTATTAATAAATGCAAGATGCCAGTAGCACAGGCACTCGATATAGTGTGGAGGAAGAGAGAGGACACGGGAGATACCAGATGCTCTTAAAGCAGCAGACATAGCCACTCCCCTACACAAGGGAGGGAGCAAAGCATTGGCAAAGAATTAGACCAGTTGCACTAACATCCAACATAATAAAAGTATTTGAGAGTGATCAGGAGTCAGGTCACTAGTTTCACGGAAACCAATGACCTCCACAACCCAGGCCAACATGGATTTAGAGCAGGAAGATCATGCCTCTCACAGGTACTTGACTATTATGACAAAATCACTGAGACAGAAGAAGAAAAACTGAACGCTGATGTGGTATACAAGGACTTTGCAAAGGCATTTGATAAATGTGAACATGGAGTGATAGCACACAAAATGAGGTCAATGGGAATAACTGATAAAGTAGGAAGCTGGATACTTGGTTTTCTGTCGAACAGAACAAAGAGTAACAGTCAACCATATAAGATGGTCAAAGTGCAGTTAGCTCTGTTCCTCAGGATACAGTCCTTGCACCACTGCTTTTCCTTATTCTCATATCAGATATAGACTCAAATAAGTCAGTTTGTATCATCCTTTGCAGATGACAAAAATCAGCATGAAAATTACTTCTCTTGAAGACATTGAAAAAACTATAAGCCAATATTGATAAAAGTTTTTGACTGGGCAGCAGATATGTTTAACAGTGAAAAATTCCAGGTACTCGGGTACAGTATAAATGAGGACCTTAAACATAGTACCGGGTACAAAACAATCAAATCTACCCTTAGGAAAACAGCATATAAAGGATTTGGGAACAATGATGTCTGACGACATAACGTTTAGGGAGCATAACCAAACAAACCTTGTCAGCCAGAAAAAGGATAGGATGGATTATGAGAACTTTCAAATCCAGAAATCCCATCATAATGGTTGTACTCTTCAAATAACTTGTGCTGTCCTGGCTTGAGTACTGCTCAGTGCTCACTTTCCCCTTCAGAGCAGGAGAAATTGCTGAAATAGAGGGAATTACAGAGATGTGATAAAAGCACCTAAATTATTGGGATCGCCTCGAAGCTCTTCAAATATACTCAATAGAAAGGAGACGAGAGAGATAAAATAATACATACGTGGAAAATACTGGACGGTCAGGTCCCAAATCTGCACAGTAAAATAACAATGTACTGGAGTGAACGATATGGAAGAAAATGCAGACTAGAACCAGTGAAGAGCAGAGGTGCCATAGGCACAATCAAAGAACAATGTATAAACATCAGAGATCCACGGTTGTTCAACATCCTTCCAGCGAGCATAAGAAATATTGCTGGAACAACTGTGAATGTCTTCAAGAGAAAACTGGATAGTTTTTCTTCAAGGGGTGCTGATTGGCGCCCGGTTAATCCTCCCCGGCCAGGATACAAACCCAGGCCAAAGTGCTCGTGTAACGTTGGGTGAGCACTTTACTACTACGCCACAGACTATTCTGGACCTTTAAAAAGGACACAATAAAGTAGTCGTCAAAACTGCAAGAAAAATGACAGGTTGGATAACAAGAACTTTTAAACAAGGCATGCCATATCAATGATACTCTAAAAGATACTAGAGCTCTCTAGAGTGGATATACTGTTATACATTTAACAGCTCCTTTCAAAGCTGGAGAACTCGCTGACCTGGAGAGCGGGCAGAGATCCGTTACTGCTAGAATCCACTCGATGTCGTCTAACCATCTAAATTACTGGGATAGACCAAAATGCCTAAATCTGTATTCTCTAGAGTGCATCTCGGTAAAACATCTAAATTACTGGGACCGACTAAAGAGCCTAAATCTGTACTCCCTTGAGCGCTGGCGGGAGAGATACATAATAATTTACACGTGGAAAATAATTGAGGGGCTGGTCCCAAACCTGCACACAGAAATAACACCACATGAGACCAGAAGACATGGCAGGATGTGCAGAATACCCCCGTTGAAAAGCAGAGGTGCAACAGGTACTCTGAGAGAGAACTCTATCAACATCAGAGGCCCGAGACTGTTCAACACGCTTCCACTACACATAAGGGGCATAACTGGCAAACCCCTCACAGTGTTAAAGAGAGAACTGGATAAGCACCTCCAAAGGATACCTGATCAACCAGGCTGTGACTCATACGTCAGGCTGCGAGCAGCCGCGTCTAACAGCCTGGTTGATCAGTCCAGCAACCAGGAGGCCTGGTCGACGACCGGGCCGCGGGGACACTAAGCCCCGGAAGCACCTCAAGGTAGGTGCAGGCAGGAGAGATATATAATTTATACATGGAAAATATTAGAGGGACTGGTCTCAAATCTGCAGACAAATGAGACCAAAAGGCATGGCAGGATGTGCAGAATACCCCCCCATTGAAAAGTAGAGGTGCAATAGGTGCTGAGAGAGCTCGATCGAGATCAGAGGCCCAAGTCTGTTCAACACGCTTCCACTACACATGAGGGGCATAACTGGCCGACCCCTCAAGTGTTCAAGAGAACTTGATAAATGTCTCCATAGGATACCTGATGAACTAGGCCGATTCATGTCGGGCTGCAAGCAGCTGTGCCCAACAGCCTGATTGACCAGACTAGCATGGTCAGAGACCAGGCCTTTAGAACCTTGACCCCCGAAATTAACTCGAGGTAACTGCAAAGTTAGGTAGCTTTGGTAGACTGGCTGTGGCAAAGCTAGGTTAATGCTTAGTGGTTTTAATCAGTTGCCGATTCACTGGGTAATGCAGTTATCATGTGAAGATTTAAAAAAAAATATTGTTTAGGTTTTACATGTATGAAGCAAATATGGATATAATAGCCCTGTGGATGTAAATAAAGAAAAGTGATAGCGAAACAGGATAAAACAGAAAGCGTCAGCATAAAGTGCCAGATGCAGCCTTGAAGTATGCCTCTACTCGGCGAAACAATAAATATTTGCCTAGTTTTGCGTTTTTCTTACATTCTGCATACAAACTAATATTCCTTAATAAATTGTTGGACTATTTTTCATAGGTGTGTCTGACCATTTCTCCATAACCATTGTCTAAGGGTTAATTGACTCTAGTGTAATAGTTTGTATTAGTATCCAAAATTCTCAAATTTAAATACATTATCTAAGGCTTCCAAGGAAAAGAAGGCCTAGAAAGTCTATCAAAAGACAGCATGGTTGCTATGTCACTCCCTGTACACCCAACATACACCTACCAATCCAAAATTAACCTTCACTTACCCACTGCCTTGTCTTCCAATACTGTGAAACCCTACATGTCTCTTATATTTCCCAGGTATTGCACAGGTTGTAAAACATAAACACGATTAGAAGACAAACATGCCAAAATCAGCCATTGCCTCAATCTTTGCCTCCGCAATAAAACAAAAATACTATCCAAATACCACTGAATTTGCACAGATGGATCTTGCTTTGCACAGAACGAACCCTCTGGTAGCGATATATGGATCACTTCAAGCAGGGATGGTCGCTACCCATCCATTTAAGTGAAATAGTAAAAGGAATGCACAATACAACTGACAACACTACATTGTGCAATTTCCCTACTGCAAGAAAAGGAGCCCTGAAATCCAACACAATCCAAGATTTTGAAGTGAATGAAAGGCATCCATGTTCCTTAAATGCATCATGACACCATTAAAAATACCTGAGGAAACTTAGAAATATGCCAGGCATAAAAATGTCAAAATAGGTATAACAATGACCAGACTAAGGGTGGGTGGGGGACACCAAACTAGCAGCACACAGCCTTAAATATAGGATACAAATAAACTTCATATTTACTGCTATGTTCCAGACAATAATTAATTGTCAGGGGACAGGCAGCCAGTGTGTTCATACATATAAGGCGTATATTGAGGCCCCTTTCCCGAAGGGTGAATTACTGACCCTGCCCAGGATGCAACCCCACAAGAAGCTGACTAACTCCTAGATACTTACTTAATGCTAGGTGAACAGGGAATTAAGTGATAGGAAATGTGCCCAACCATTTCTGCCCCGCCCGAGATTCGAACCCGGAAATCTCGACTGCGAGTTAAGAACGAAACCGAGTGTACTACTGGGACCCCTCAGTTGAACATTATCAACCATGCCAGAATAAATTTCCAAGTACTCATCACCCTCAAAGTGCCTTTCAATATCGGTCATATATTAGGGAGAGGAGACTTTGCACTATGTCAAATATCAAGTAGTGAAGGCATTGGCTAAAAATCTCCAGTCAACCAAAAAAAAATATTGGGTTACATCTGATCTATTCAGGTAACTCGAACCAGTCACAAACGTAACCCTAGCTGCAAAGAAGAGCAACGATCAGCCAACACCAAAATGCATAGTCTAACTAAGGCACGGCTAGTTTTAACTGGCAACATCATTATCAAAGCCTTGCCAAATGAACGTTTAACATGGTAATGCGACTCCTCCCAACAATATTACTTGTGCAGTCGTCGAGCGGAGAAAAACCTTTAAGCAAACTGCACATACAATAAAGAAGAATGACATTTTATATTTAAACTGTTTCCTTTTTATTTTGGCAAAGCTACTGATTGAGATTGGAAACTTTTGAACTGTGTAATGTTGAGCATATTATCAGTTGTGGTATATGGTAGAATATTGGTCTGATGTCGGTGTGAGGGTTTTAAGTGTGTTTAACAGTTTGCTTCCAAGAATTTTTTGAATACGAGTTTACTTAGACTAGTTTTAGTACAGTGCAATGCAGTCTTAATATATTGGTGTAAAAATTAAGATCTATCATCTTGATTCTCTAGTAACTACTAGACATATAGAACCATTTACAGTTCTTACGAATATAATTTGAATTCAAGCTATCCCTAGTTATTCTGGATTAACTTTTCATTGCTGGAATGGTAACTCCATTTCCCCCCCCCCCCCATTAGTAAAATTGAGAGCATTTGTTTGCTGCTGCTACACTGCAGCAAACAATTTAAACAAATGCAACAGTGTGTTGCATGCATGCTTGTTTGCTAGCTGGTCCACTTAAATATGCTTGTACACCAGCTGTCTTTGCTCTACCATAAAATGCAACCTAATTTCTTATAGGTGGCTAAAAGGGTATTTATTAGAGTATTATCTGTGTAGCATCTGATAGTACTTCAGATTAAATGGAATACTGTAAAAGTATTTCTAAACATTGTCTAGTAGTCAAAATTGAATTTGCTAAATTACAGGACTTCATTAGAAGTGGGTTCAACAAAACTTTAGTAAAAAGGCAAAGAAGGTTGGTAAACTTCTTGCAGTATTGCCAATGAAGGTTTGGCTGAAATTACAATCTAACAAAAAAAAAAAAAACTTTGCAGTTACCTTGTGTTAGTTTCTGGGATCAATGTACCGGTTGCCTGATCTCTGACCAGGCTTTTTGGTTGGTCTAGTTTGGTCATCCAGGCTGTTGGACGTGGGCCAAGGTGGCAAAGGATGCGACCATATAAATAAATGAATAAATATTTGCCCAACCACTTGGACTGGATGGTAGAGCAACGGTCTCTTTCTTGCATATCCACATTCAATCGCTGACCATCCAAGTGGTTGGGCATCATTCCTTTCTTCCTATCCAAATACTCCTCCCTTGCAAGTGCTACATAGTTGTAATGGCTTAGTACTTTGTAACCGCCTTACCTATCTTGGTCAGTTTACTAACCACCTTACCTATCTTGGTCAGTTTACTAACCACCTTACCTATCTTGGTCAGTTTACTAACCACCTTACCTATCTTGGTCAGTTTACTAACCACCTTACCTATCTTGGTCAGTTTACTAACCACCTTGCCTATCTTGGTCAGTTTACTACACTATATAGTTCCATTCAGCATATGTTTAAATTTTGTGGCTTTAGAACCATTAAGCGAGGCTTGGTTAGATTATTTTACCTCTATGGGAAAGTTTCTTTGTATCCAAATGAGTGTTGGATGAAACATTTAGCTAGGTAATGTCACCGTTGACCAAGATACGGTATCCACTCAATTTAACGGTCTTTTATTTACCGGTCTGCTAGTTCTAACGACCGGTTTTAGAGACCAGTATCTGGAGCCTCAGATACCGGTCTGGCGGTCGATAAAACAGAAGGTCGGTATTGGGTTTTTGGCATCAACGCGCCCTCATGGCAAGCGGTCGCTGACCTCAATCGTAAATTAAATCTTGACTTTCTTTTGAAATGACAGTTTAATGAAACAAATTATAAATATTTGGAAACTATTGTTATTAAGCAAAATTCTTTCTTATTAATACCTTTTATAGGTAATAGTATAGTATAAGGTATAGATATTTCAAGGTATAGTATAGGGGGCCTCGTAGCCTGGTGGATAGCGCGCAGGACACGTAATTCTGTGGCGCGGGTTCGATTCCCGCACGAGGCAGAAACAAATGGGCAAAGTTTCTTTCACCCTGAATGCCCCTGTTACCTAGCAGTAAATTGGTACCTGGGAGTTAGTCAGCTGTCACGGGCTGCTTCCTGGGGGTGGAGGCCTGGTCGAGGACCGGGCCGCGGGGACACTAAAGCCCCGAAATCATCTCAAGATAGGCACTAGGTATTTTTTCCCACGGACATAAATGTACTGTCGGGCCATGTGTCTTCATTGTTTGCTGTGGATTTGCGTGGCTAGCTTCAATTTTGAAGCACATTATCTCTGCCTAACGTGCTGAGATTGTAATCATATTCAGACAAAAAATGATAAATTCGTGATTTCAACGGTCTGTGAAAAATCTTCGTCTACAAGCCATGTTGCACCCGCTGGGATTTCGACAAGTCGTTCAGCTTCCGGCAGAAATGAATGCCCTACAAGCCATGTTGTATCTGCTGATGCTGAATTCCCATCAAAAAGTCATTCAGCATCCGCTAACGATGATATAAAATGATTGAAATGCATGTAAATTAGGGTAAAAAGTATTGAGTACAGTATTATTAGTGAATAATTAAGGCTTGACAAAACGCTATACTGCACAGTGTAAATACAGAAATAAGTTTCACTTGTACAAGTGCATTACAGCTGTTGAGTCAGCATTTTTTATTAAAGTGCAGTGCATTACTCGCACACGAATTAGTAGTAGGCTTGATATGTGAAGTGAATGCCTGAACATAAGTGTACATACTGTATAAATACATCCTGTATGTATAATGACCAGTACAAAAGTGCCACAGAGGATGATGTAATCTTCAGCTTCATAAATTAAGTCAGTTTTTCAATTTTATTACATTATTACAACAATGTTAAATAATAGCTACATATTAGCCTGGAAATGTATATTCTATCATTAACATAGAAAAGGTGAACTTAAAAGATTGTCTTGGCTAGCTCTGGGCTAGTGACAAGGCTCGATCGCCATTGTATGGCTTGCCTGCCTCAGCCTGTGTCGCAACATTAAAAATAGCAGTACATTACCTGTACTGTACAGGGTAAAATGCATCTCTAAAATTTTATTGTGAAAACATTAACAATCATTGATACCGAATATTTTGCAATACAAAGGAATTAACTGATTTTATCCCACCCATCTGGATTTGATCAGACTGTTCACGCATCATCCATGCAGCAGCCAACAACTGGCTTAATTGTCGGTGCGGCACTAACTTGGAACACAATTATACAATGAACTTTTTATTTCATTTTAGATATATAAAATGCAGTACTGTACATCTTACCTGAATGTTACTCGAGATGTTAGACGCTCCAACAACTTCAGAAATATCGGAGCCCCGAATTCAACGACCTGGGTTTAGCCCGTATAGGTCGTTAAATCGGGTGGATACTAATCTGGCAATGGGGGAAAAATAAAACATTGCAGGTCCAGTGGTGCCCTGGTACATATGAGGCATGGACTATTTGGATGTAATTTTTCTGCATATTAACATTGAACCAAAATCCATTTGAGATGCAACTTGGAAAAGGGAGGTTAATAATTCAAAATCGAAATGATTAATGTAGTATAAAGTAAAATATAAAATATTTAATTATTTATATACAAGGTACAATGGGTTGTTAAAATACTGTACATGCAATGGTGATAAGTGGTACATTTTTTTGCAAAACCACTGACATGGACGGCACTTTTGCCAGGTGATAAGTACACTTGCATGTGTACACGGCCAAAAATGTGTAATGGTTTGGCCATCAGACTAGTACCTCTATATTATTACATTAACCTTCAAAGTGGTTACAGTACCACAAAAATGAGGTGAGAGAAAATATTTATCTTTCTTGGTTTGAGTTGTAGGCCAGGTGATGGCTAGCACATCTCTCGACGCAAGACGTGAGGTTAGTAGTACAGGAGAGAGGACTCGTGGTCATTACGAATATTTTTGTTCATCGGTTCACTTGTTAGTTTACACAATGCAGTGTTTGTTGAATGACTGTTTGTATACAGATGTGACTAAAATTTATTGAAGCACCATATATAGACCTAAAATATGACATCTGCACCCATTGTACAAAATGGAAACCGGTCCAGAGGTGTTGTGCAACCCACTCTTTATGTTGCAGTCCTGTCTGGGCTAAAGTGAACAATGAATTTTAATTATGCCGACGTATTATGATAAAAATATGTAGTTTTGATTTCTTTCTTGAGGAATGAACTAGTTTTTAAAGTTTCTATTATTTGTACGTGACAATTTCCAAAAATGAAACCCCTAAGAACCTTTATATAGATAAACCTTAAAAAGTAAGGGTCATCTGTGTCGAGAAATAAACAAAGGAATTATCAAATATAAACTATTGGTTTATATAAAGGGCTGATTATGTGTGAACAAATATTTTAAACATTTCAAAGTATATTTGCTACATTCTATACTTTAGCAAATATACTGAACCAAAGTGAATCCATAGGTCCATCTTGAGAGATGCCTATACCAGTCTTGATTCTAATATGGTGGTTGTTCATATGGTGCAGGTGATGAGTCACAATAATGTGGCTAAAGTATGTTGACCAGACCACACACTAGAAAGTGAAGGGACGACGACGTTTCGGTCCGTCCTGGACCATTTTCAAGTCACAATCGACTTGAGAATGGTCCAGGACGGACCGAAACGTCGTTGTCCCTTCACCTTCTAGTGTGTGGGGTCTGTTCATATGGTGTTTGCCTAGAGCAATGCCTAGTAAATTATCAAAACCCCACCCCTCTGGCATGCTTAGGTGGTTACATATTTCTAAATGCTAGAAACCTAGTGAATAAAAGAAAATTATTAATATAGAAAAGGTGGTTAAAAAATATATATTTAGGATATTCCATTTAGGTAATTGTGTACTGTATTTGTTACATGTCCATGTGTATTTATGAATATTCTTTCAACAGAGATGGTGGAGGCAATGAAAATGGTAGCTTCAATGGACGTGGAGCTAACAGTAGAAGAGCGGAACCTTCTATCTGTAGCGTATAAGAATGTTATTGGTGCACGACGAGCTTCTTGGCGAATCATCTCTTCTATCGAGCAGAAAGAAGAGAACAAAGGCGGCGAGGAAAAGTTGGAGATGATCAGGAATTACAGGACGCAGGTTAGTTCTCGGTCCCTAATGTCTTGCCACGAGAGGAAAGGATTAACTTGTAAATTGTGAAGTACAGTAATTCAGACTTTGGATGAACTCTATTTGTTGGTTAAATAAGGCTGGGCTGTTGGATTTAATGCCTCGAATGAATAAATAATGGAATAGGAAAGCAGTTGGTTTAGCTAGGCTAAACTTTGTGGGGCTAAAGTTGTTAGAATTTTACGGATTTGGCATTTTAATAGCTTCAATAGTGTTGTTATTCACTGTTGAAGGCAACTTCAAATGTCTGTATGCAATTTATTTCTAATATCTGAACAAGTTCAACCATTTGGACCCCCTAACCATCACTTAATAATTTTGTAGCACTGTTTATAGAGGTTTAAAAAATTCTAATAAAATTAGATTGCTATCTAATGGCAATCTACAGATTGAAATACAAAGTCGTCAGTACTGATTGTGCTGAATAATAATTGTATAAATAATTTGGTATATCATTTTTTCTGTGGGGCAAATTGCAATATGCAATTTGCCTATTACATTATCTGCTTGCTTATTTCCAAATTTATTAGTTATTAACAGAACCAGTTTTATAATTAGATAGCAGTAAATTTTCTTTTCTTTTGTGTACCATTCTATAAATACCAGAGATTTAAGAATGTCGAAATCGTCAGTTGTGTGGCTGTGTTTGCAACGCTTGGAGAGTGCAAGCTGTATTTAGACATTTTATATTGCGCTAACACTAAGATTGACTTTAACACTTCTCATGTTGGACATTGCACCTGGATACCTTGTGCCTTGATTTGAACATGAATGTTAATTATATTTTATGAAGAGCAACCTGTGAACCGGGGGAATAATGTCATTCCAGGCTTGTTATACCAATAGAACATTTGTCCAGGAAATTCATGCAACAGAAAAATGGGCACATATGGAGTGACCATATTGCAACTTCTCCGGGGCCCACTAAATGGCACTGAAATAGTTGCAACATATACCAGTTGGTTAACATGAACATTTTGAGATGGTCAGACTAACATGAATGATTAGAAAAGTTTAGTCATTTTGTGAATGTTAAGAGAGTTGAAGTTGACAGAGCATAGTTCACATTGTTAAGGAGCTAGGTATTGAGATTGATGTGTAAGTGGGGTAGGACCCCTGGAATTTTGTATTTGTAAAGAAATATAAAGTACTATCAGCACCAGCACGTAAATTGGAGAAAAAGGTTGGATACAGGCATGTTACAAATTTCTGGATTTGCATGGAGATCTCATAAAATGAGAGTGGGGAATAAGTTAGTCGGACAATGGATATTACATTTCCTGTCAAACAATGCAGAGAGTAAGTAAATAGAATGAAATAGTCCAAGCAAGTAAAAGGCTCTGAACCACAAGGTACAGTTCCTGCACCTCCTTACTTTCTCATTCTCATATCAGATGGACAAAATTAAGTCAGCTCTGGGTCTCCCTTTGCAGAAGATACAGCATCCTCATGATAATTTCTACTGTAGATGATGTTGAAAAATTACAAGCAGTTACCAACAGTCTTCACTTGTGTAACAGAAAATAATGTTTTTAATGATAAATTCCAGATAGTTGGGTTATGTTAAAAATAAGAAAAATACAGGTATTAGCACAATCAGATCTCATTGAATTACAACATTTTAAAGGATCAGGAAGTAATGTCAGACAACCTGTTTATCACCCAGGTATATGATAGGATGATTTATGATGAACTTCAAATCCAGGGATTCCACCACAATGCTCAAGTCTCTTGTGCTTTTCAACCTTGAGTACTACCATGTACTCGTTTGGCTTTTTCAGAGCAGGAGAGATTCCTGAAATAGAGAGAATACTGAGAACATGTATGACATGCATAGAAAAGATAAAAGCACCTAAATTATTGGGACAGTTTCCACTCTCTTAAGTATATTAGAGTATGAGATGTATCACATGGAAGATACTAGGCCAGGCCCCAAGATTTGTACAGTGAAAACATACTGGAGTGATATGGTAGGGAATTTAGAATGGAGCAAATGAGTAGAGGTGATATTGGCACAATCAGGACACTGCGTGGACATCAAAGATACATGAACATTAAATATTCTCCTAGCAAACATAAGTAACACTACTGGAAGAAAAGGGGCACTGTTTACAAAATAATTCAGCATATTTTGCAATAATTTTGAGGCATCCTCCAATTGGTCATATTTCCAGTAGGACTGGGTTTCATTTTATCAGGATTTCGCAATACATTTCTGAATTTGTATGGAAATTGACATGCAGAAGCTAGTTTAATCAAAATAAATTTAATTTTTAGATTGATTTGGAAATGGAAATTTTTATTTAATACAATTTTTTCCCAGGTTGAAAAAGAGCTAAAGGATATTTGCTCTGATATTTTGGGTCTCTTGGACAAGCATCTGATTCCTACTGCCTCTGCCGGAGAGAGTCGTGTATTTTTCTACAAGATGAAGGGGGATTACCACAGGTGAGTAGAAAGCCAACTTTGCTGTATTTTATGTTGACATAGATCCTTGTACCAATTTGTAGGTCCTTTTCTTTGTACAATTAGCCTGTACCTTTTTCTTTACCATCACAATGCTATTTACAACAGGAACCTGTTATAACCTTGAGTATGAATAAGGTCATAATTTTTCTCTTGCATCAAAATTGTTACATTTAGGAAAAGCTTGGGTTCTTGGTCATTCTGAATGCATGCATAAATTATTATACATGGCAAGGAGACTGGGTTTTTAGATTTTACTGCAATCTTCTCTGTGCAATTACGTATTAAAACCTTTTGAGTCGTTCTATTCTCATCTTGGAAGGGTTTTGTCATAACCGTGTTTCCATATTACTATAAAATCCTCAAAATGGAAATGGAAAATCTGTTGCTCGGAATGACAAGTCGCTTCATGGATTAGAAAGTGCAAATTTGAAACATTTTGAAAAAAAGATTGCTTAAAGGTGTTGATACCAATTTGAAATATCACAGTTTGGATTAATGTGATTAGGCCTCTTATGGTGTATGCTAGCAAAATTGTTTTAGGGTTTGGATTATTTCACATATTTTGGAAGAGTTTTTGAGGAAACTTGTTTTGAGATGAATATTTTGGGGATTAATGGTTCATCAAAGTAATGAAGGTTAATGAGCTTTTGAATTTCTTCCATAGCTTACTACAGAAAAATTTGGTATTTTTTCTATCGGTTAAATTTGCAGTAGTATTACCAATACTTGTCACAGTATGTGCTTGTGTATTGCATTATTAATGGAATTACTATGCAAGGGTTATGTGCATTTTAAGTTTGCCAGTTTACCATATGCTGCTAATATTGGTTTATATTTTGCTCAAAGTAATAGTACTTTTATTCACTTTTGTCTTTGCAATTTTTGTAATTGCATGCCCCCTATTTTGATTTTGGCATAGCTACCTTCTGGAATATCTCTTCATCCATCTTCCTTACCTTGCCTATTAGTGTACAGTACTTTAATTCTGGGTAACCATTTTCCAGTCTATTCCTGTAGTTCAGTGCTATAAGAAGACCACAAGTCGCCTTCAGTTCTTAATCATAGTCACTGTCTTGCAAAAAAAAAGTGTTCATTTAGGAAGGTTACTCACAGAAATTGTTGTAGCATTTAACCTTTAAGGACACAGCTTGCCCTGTCTCCAGTCTAAATATATCATTAAGAACTATGACCCTCTTGTTTTCTGTAAGATATTCCCAGTTCAGTGCATTTCCAATTATCCCAGTATGTCCGTGTTTCACTTTTAGAAACCTTATCAAATGCTTCACATCTAACACATCTCTCTTAGCCAGGCCCACACTAAATTTAAATATATATATAAAGGGAAATGTAAACAGTTCAATATCCATGTTGGTGACATTTGCTGTTGATAAATATGGTCACCAAAAAAAAGGGCAAAATAAATGAATGTCTGTGTGTGTGTGTGTGTGTGTGTGTGTGTGTGTGTGTGTAATGTATTATATATATAATGTATGTGTGCGTACTGGTAACTTCGTATGAAGTTATAGCTTGATTAAAGAGAGATTTTGTCGGCAGCCTTGTGTGGTATTGATCAGAATCTACCTCGTATGAGAGCAGTGCGTGTTGTCTCCCCCCCCCCCCTTCCCCCCCCTCCCCCAAGGCTGTTAAGGTACCAAAGCAACTAGTCTCTGAACTTGGGGGGGGGGGATAAACTGCAATACTTTTACCATTTACTCAGAAAATTCATCCTTGTAAATTTTGGCAGATTATTTTGGACGCTATTAATGCCTTTCCTTTTCGTATTTTCTTGCTGCCTTTCATCTATTATGTATTCTATTACTGTATATACAAATACTAGTGTAAAAGTTTGCTAAATATGACTTTAAATATTTTTTACACTTTTGGTGGGGGGAAGTTTCTTATTTAATTTTAAAAATTAAAAGTATATCTTAAACTATAATAAATAGGGATAGTGAGGCTAGTGAGGAGAAATGTGTGCATGCACGTAACACGGGTAATGAGCAGTACTGCTTGGAAGCACTTTCATTGTGGGAATGAATGTTTGAAATAACTCTTGCAGTACTTGACCTGCTGCCGAGAACTGTAGTAATACTTCACTAGGTAATGTAATAATCAGAAGGGACAAAGTCATTACAACTATACAACACTTGGATTAGGATTTAGGATAGGAATGGTGCTCAACCTCTTGGATGATCGGGGGGATTGAACGCCAACTTGCAAGAAGGGAAACAAGTGTAATAGGTAATGCAGCTGCACTGTTTGGAGAAGATTCACTATCTTTCAACAGTGATAGTATGGTTGATGGGGATTCCTCCCTTGGCACCAGAGTATGCCTTGACCTTTACAAGTATTGCCTTTGTCGCAAAAGTACATAAGCATATCAATGTGTAAATGTTCTGCCCAACTACAGAACTTTGGCTTAATTAATGCTAATTGGAGAATTTACCTCTCCTTCATGAGACTACTTTGGTGTAATTGCTGTGTAATAGATTCTTGCAGTCATTGTTGAATTGTAGTATGAGATTTGCCGTGAGTAAGCTTCTGTCTGGAGCTCTCCTTGGGAGGGTCTCAAAGTTCTAATACTCTCCGAGCCAGTCCCGAGGCCAGGTTCGTCTTGTGATAACTTGGTTCAGCAGGCTGTTGCTTGCCCACATGGCCACTACAGCCCGGTTGGTCACTTGCAAGAACTTGATGAATTTGTTCTTGAAGTCCACCTTTGTTCCAGCAATATTTCTAATGCTTGCTGGGAGAGTATTGATCATTTGCTGGACCTCTGATGTTCAAACTGTTCTCACAGCTTGTGCCTATGGCCACTAGCCACCTGTGGGGTTTAGGTTTGATTTGACTTCGTGTCATCCTTCTGTCGACATGTATGGGTAAAATGGGTTGGAAGCCATTTGGTATTGGATACTACATTCAAAACTGGGATGTTCAACTGTTTCATTTTGCTTATATAGTATATATATAATTTTCCCTATTTGTATAGATCATACTTGTACCCAATAGTTTTTATATTCTTGACTTAACATATGATGGATGGTATACTGAATGGTGGTCTTGTAATCCACCCTTTATACCCAGTTGCTATCAAGGTAACCGAGACGTTCCTGAAATCTTGTCGTGTCGAAGCTTTTGGGATACGACTAACTAAAGCCAGTTACAGTATTTGTTTGTTACATATTTACTGGGGTGAATTAATTTGAATCTGGTTAGAAAAATATGCAGTTATTTTGACATGTTTCATCCATTGGTAATAAAATTGTGCCTAATTTATGCACCAGTACTAAATGTACTTAAAATTCCTCCATAGCTTTTTTCACTAAGTAGTGGTGTGTATGGTGTGAATAAATTAGGAGGAAATAGTACATTGTTTTCTTGCTTTGTTTACTGTATTCCCCCATCCTTCACCAGAATGGACTAACTTCCTGCAGTCATTTCCTCTCTCGTATACAACCTGCAGCTCTTCAAGTGGAGGCCATACAGACATCTTAATCCTTTAATATTTCACATAAATTCAAAATCAAATTCTGTTGGAATATATGGTAGGGCCAGTATTGTGATCACTGTGGCATGGTAACTACTACAGTTCTGTGATGTTGAAAATGTACTTTTTATCTCCTTGCATTAAAAACTATTACACATGTGTACACCGAACTGATACCGATGTATTTCTCGACCTCTTTTGCGGGTGTGCGCATTTATTTTTATTTTTTTTATTTTTTTTTTTTTTGCATTGGTATCTAAATAGCTTTTCATTTTCTTTGCAGGTATCTTGCCGAATTTGCTACGAGTAATGACAGGAAGGCAGCTGCCGAAAATTCCCTGGTAGCTTACAAGGCTGCCAGTGATATTGCTATGACAGAACTGCCACCCACACATCCTATCAGGTACATATTTGCATTTTCTTACTGACTTTGTTAGTAAAGATTTAACTGATTAATAAATTTGATTGATATTTATCACAATTTATTGGATGGTATTATGGATTTGTTAGTCTTGTGGTGGGGGAGGATATTTGAGGTGCTGCACATACAGTTAGCTCCTCTGACCACAGTGTCTACACGTAGACTAATTCAGATGTATGTATGCTGTCAGTCTAAATGACTCCAGACACCACACCCATATCATTGTACTGCACTACAGTACTGGCATGGAGTCTTCATCTCTAAATGCACAAAGGAGAAATTGACAACACTAGAACTTATTACAAAGCTAGTCCTAAAATTTGTGTTGTATGAGAAGACACATGAACAGAATTAAATTTAATTCTCTCTGGAAGATGCGAGACTGAGGTTACTCAATCCATTTTTCCCATTTAACTACCTTACCATGTTGCAAAATGTAGGTGTAAAATGATTGATCATCCTTGTTGTAAAGAAAACCACCCCTAGTTTGTCGGTGGAATGATTTGTTAATTTATAAATAATGTTTAATGATTTTAGGCTAATTATATGTATTGTTATTGCATTGTGGTATGTTCTGATTTTTTTTTTTTTTTTTGTCAACAGGTTGGGTCTTGCTCTGAATTTCTCAGTTTTCTATTACGAGATCTTGAATAGTCCAGAACGGGCATGCCGCCTGGCGAAGGCTGCATTTGATGATGCAATTGCAGAGTTGGACACATTATCAGAGGAGAGTTACAAGGATTCCACCCTTATAATGCAGCTGTTGCGAGATAACCTCACGTTATGGACCTCAGACATGCAGGGAGAAAGTGAGTTTATCTAGTCTGAAATCATTATGAATCTTTAAATTTTTATGATCAAATTTAAGCTTCATGTCTGTATGAACAGCCTATGGCTGCTGGTATAAGCAAAAGGAAAAACTTTTATCTTCATTTCAGGTGGAGATGGTGATCAGAGAGAGAAAGAACAGGTGCAGGATGTGGAGGATCAGGATGTAAGCTAATGTGGTAGTGGCGGCGGTGGCCCCTTCACCTCTCCACCACCACCACCACCCTTCTCTTACTCTTCCTCCTACCACCACCACTACCACCACCACCCCTTCCCACAGTGGAGCTCCAGTACCAACAACATGTCTCTCCAACACTGCCAAAGATGTCTACATCACGTACACAATTTTGCAACAGAAAAAAATACCAGAGTGCTTTTTCAGGAAGTACTAGTAGAACTGCAGTTAACAGGGAAAGGGATGGGTTTTGTGTGCATTAAATAGTTTCGATAACATGCCTATGGTTGCTGCTCATCACTGAGGTATAAATTTAGCATGCTTTAACCTAACATGGTAACCAGTTGTATATTTAGATGTATTTGCTATGTCAAGGATAAAAATCTCCAGTCTGGTGTGGACACTTTGGTTGCGTTTTCTGTGCAAAGTGAATTTATTAACAACGGAGCTCTGCTGTGATGATGGGAAAGGACTTGGCACCATCATTCCAATCCTTCGTCCTAAGTTTGGGATTTTCATCACGTTCTTTGTGTTTGAAAAGATCCATTGCATCATTTGTTGTGTATTTATTATTGATATTGGTACGTGATAAATTTAAATATTAGGTAGGTTAATTCTTTTTTAATGCTATGATTTTTCTTGTATATTTTCATAAGGTCTTAAATTAAGACCATTTCTGTTAATCCCTCTTTGGTGTTCGGTGTCTTAAGTGGACATTTATGTTCCCCAGCTCAATGTTTACTTATGGCCCGGGGCGAGCAAGTTGGGTAACCAAGATCCAGCTTAACCAGCCTTTTTCCCCACCCCAGTCCCCAAAACTCCCACCCAGTTGGGGCTCTATATCCTCAATATTATCCTGAGGCCAGCATTTCCTCTCTAGCATTGGGTCGTTTGCATTTTCTTGAAAATTTTTTGTACCATGCAATCTCTCCGTACAGTGTGAATGAGCTAAAGCGCATCTTGGCACTTATTTTCTTGCTTGGGGAATTAGCACAGTTAAGTTGATGGAATCTTCTTTTAATCGTTTGTCTGTCAGTCCAAGTTGTCTTGTTGTTCTAACCGTTTATATATCATTGCTGAACATGTTCATTAGGAAGAAGTTTGTGGCCCATTTTGCTGTGGTGTTTGCAGAAATCTAGCTCGCTTGAAATGGCTGCAATAGAGATGTTGAGGCCTTTTGCAAGCAGCTAGGCAAAGATGAGACTGGGGTCATTCTGCATTGACTAGTAGATAAACTTCACCTTAAGGCTTAAGAGCTGTATGTAGAGCATCCCTAGATCGGCAGTCTTGCCCCAGACATCTTTGTTTCAAAGAACTCCCGAGTTGCATCATTTAGTGTTTACAAAGTAGTTTGTGCTTCAGTGCACTCGTGCTTTTCCCCAGCTGTGTGTGATTGAGGTCACAAAAACTGACTGACCAGAAGAGTAATGAGCCTTTTCTAGAGCATTGTAAAAGGTCCTATTACTTTGCATGAGCACCATTTTTGGGCTTGGTGCCTGATAGTCACAACTAGACAGGAGCCCAAGAAATGAACAGGCAAGTTTTGCATTTATAAAAGTGTTCCATTGCTGGTGGTGCAGAGAAGGCACTATCAGAGTAAATAAGCTCATGTTAGTTTATGACCACTGGAGTGAATGTCTTAATTTTTTTTTTTATCTTGTAAGGAATATCACCACTGATCAGTCTTGTTAAGAATCCAGCCAGCCTATAGGTTTAGTTCCATCTTATCTCGGTATTTTGTTGATCGCTTGGTGCTGCCTATTGTTGCAAAGAATTCAATAAAACTTCCCCATTGTTGCAGCTAGGGCATTTGAATAAGAGCCACTTGTTTGATGTAATTCTTTCATTTTTTGGATAGGCACAGGTCATTTCCAAGTTGCCCAGGTTTAATGTACCATCTAAGATGGCCAAAATGACCTGAAGTACCTACAACATAAGAGCACTGATTTGACAAGATTTTTCCAGTTCACTAGTCTCATAGGATGTAATGTATAATCTTAAAAATGAAATTGTTTTTGAAAAAGATGTAGTGAGCATTCTATTCATTCCAAAGTTTGCTCACTAGTTGGAAGGTGTTTGTGGGTTGGTGGTAGATAGTGTTGACAAGTTCCCCCTCTCCTCCCTTTTCCTGCTCACTACTTTTCCTTCCATTGAGGGGAGCTTGTTTCTCCTGGTAACTCTCTGGATGAGAAGAGAAAAGGTGTTGAACATTATCTTCTACCTTGCCCACCGAGCCATTTAACTAGCTCAAAGTTCCCCCCCCTCCATTCACACCTCTCCTTCCCTCACCATCCCTGGCCCTTCATTTTGTGTGGGTCACTCCTAGTTGCTGGTACAGTAGGCTATGCTTAGCCCTTCCTGGCTTCTTCCGTGTCTAGTATTTGTGTCGCAACTGGGGAAAATTGACCCGGGTGCAAAACTTGCCTAAGCTCGGAGTCGCTTGTTGCGTCACATCTTGTGCTTTGTCATTTGAATGATCACAACTATCCATTTTAATATCTACATTGTCAGTGAACGGAGGAATTGTTACTTCTTGATCATTAAAGGTGGATATTGTGTGTGGTGTCCATAAGGTTACCACTTTTATAAGGTTGGTGGAATCTTGAGAGGTCAGTCATTTTGAGCTTCTATTGGTGCTTCAATAAGGCTCTTTTATTTTCAATATCTTGAGGGAACAATTCTTATTGATGTACTTTATTTAGAAGAGCTCTCAGTTACTGACCGCATTACTTGTTTTGACCCAAGACATTCCAGAGAGCATTTTCATAGTGGAATACCTAAATGAGCAACCAAGCGATCACATCTCGGGCCTAATCGTGCTACCGCTGCCAGCAGATGGCTATCGGTGATTAGCACACTTACAGTTCTTGGTGCTAGCAGAAACGATGCCTGTTCAGGCTCTCGTGTGGCAATAAAAAAAAAATAAAATTTTCAGCTGGCACAGGTGCAGCTTCTCAAATTCACGTAGGTTACAAATAATGAAAAAGGAGCATTTTGTGTACAGAGTAACTAAAAGGATCTGTGCTGGCATATTCATTCTGTAGAGGCTTTTAGGTAGGGTTGGCTAAGTTTGTGGCCAGTCATTTGTGTAGTAACCTAGGAAAGTTTTACCTTTGCAAATTGGGTGTGGGTTTAGTTTCCAGGTTTGGCACGAATGTCGGGCAGAAAATGGACAGTGTAGTAGACTTGCAAAACACGAGCCACAACAGTAGCTGTCAATACAGTCCACAATTGGTATGACCATGTGTTGTATTTTTTACTACAATACTACTCATTATACATGCTAAACACCAAGAGATGTGGTTCTTGCTAGAATGTGCCCCTCTATGTAAATACCAAATTGTGATAGGCAAAGCACATGTGTCATTGCACTTGCATGTCAAAAGTGTTTGATTAAACCTCATATTCTCTATAATGATTATTACTTATCCCCATTTTTTGATTGTTTGCCGATGATCTTTCATGGAGTTGCTTTAATTAAAATTGTTACCAGTAGTTACCATGTGTTGGAGCCAGTATACAAGATCGGTTAAATCTCTATTAGCACTTTACCTGCATGATATTTGGGAATAACAATTTGTGAAATCCTAGATCTTTCAAAATGTTGAACTATTATTATTCTAAAGTAGATTGTAGTGGCAGGAATACTGACACTTGTGCAGAATGTAAACATTGTGAAAGTGGTAATGCAGTTTTGTCTTATCTTTTCGAGCTATACAAGTGAATTAAGGGCATGACAAAGAATAAATCTTCCCTCGTGTGGAGGGAGACTTTCTGTAGAATCTCGAGCATTTTATTATACAGCTTCTATAACAGTATGTGATGTCTGTCTTCTATTGCTACTAGTTGATGACCCCGATGTGTTTCTTTTGTCACGTGGAATTCGTTGTTGACAGCTCGACATTAACTGTTGTGTTGCTTAGAATTATTTCTACAGTTCCTTGTTTATAATGGAGCAATTTTTTCTAGTTTACCTCTTTAGTTTTATCACTACACATGCACCAAGAAATAATTTTAGGCACACTCCATACCATTTATAACCACCCTAACAACAGATTGTAAGCCCATGGAAGTTTTTATTTCATCAATATATACATTTTTTAACGTGTCCCTGGGCTTGTTACTGTCTCCCTCCCTCTGTACCTTTGTATAAGTTTTCATTTTGATCCATTTTTTTTTATATAGCACATGATAGGCAGTAATGAGTACTTTTGATGGAGTTGGCTTCTAGACAGTGTATTCCCGGGGGTTTAATGGATGTATCCTGACTTCCTTGATCTTTACACACCTCAATTTCACATTTGTGTATAAAATGTCTTTAACGTTAAATAATGGTCTCAATTAACCTTTCTGTAACTTCTGGACATATTTATTCTGAACTTGTGATGGCAAACACCTATGTAGTTAATTTTATAATGGAACTGACTGGCCTGTAGAGTTGAGGCAAGTATTATGCCGATTGTATTTTATGTTGGTTACCATTTGATGCGAGATTCTACATATGAATTGGTTACTAAATGAGTGTACATAAAATACAAGGTTGTGAATAATGTTCCTGCTGGAAACTGATGACATTGGGAAAATGACCAATTGTTCTCGAGAACTAACTGATGTTGCAGTTCAGCAGAATGTTCTTTTTAGAGTTGTCACACAAGACAAAACGGTGTACTAAACTGCCCAAACCTAGCCAACTGATGGACCCACGCATAGAAAATGTGAATACAGTATTTGCTTGCCACAACATTTTATCCGTTGGGGATTGATGACACTGTTGTGTATTATTCGAGAGGACATTGAATGGAGAGCCCTTCAGAGAAACGCTAAATGAAACTACAAAATTTTTTGTTCAGTGGTCTAGTAACAGTAATATGTACCGCACATACTACACTTAACAGAATTTTCATCCTATTAAAGCTGTTCCTCTAGCTGGAGAGAGAGAAAGCTGTTGCTAGCACATTGACTACTCGGTGGTTGATCTAAATAATCCCCAGGTAACTTCCAAAATTGTAGCAATTACTTACTATATTAAATCCAAATGTTGAGCATAGTTGTTAGGTTGCTAAGTAACATACAGCAGCTGGTTTAAAAAAAAAAAGTGCATTAAAATAAGTAATAACTTGCGAAAAAAATGTTTACAACAATTGGTTACTTGTATAGATAAAAAGTGGTAGACTTTTCCTGCTCAAGTGATGACCCATCCCACGCTGTGAACTCAGTGTTTGACATCTCGTATCAGTTATTTTATTTACTTTAATACGTACCTTTTGGTTCATTTTTAGTAAAAAAAAAAATTGGCACCGAATTAAATTGGTGCTATAACTAGACGAGATTCAGAGCATTAATTATAGCACTGGGGAAAGGAGAGGCTGTGGCTGGTACAACACATGGTAATGACATTACCTTACCAGAAGTATTGATCATGCTTCCAACACTAGATTCAGATTTTTGAAGTTCATTCTCATAAGGGGCAAAGAATTCAGCATAAAGGTAAAAATATCAAGCCCTTGAAGTGTGCTTGTCCATTTCTTGGCTGACCCAAAGGGAATGCTCGTCAATTTTAATTTACAGGACTAAATTGAAAACCAATTTTCTGAAACAAATAAAAACAAATTTGGTGTTAGTCTGTTGGCAATTGGTTGCAATTCATCTTGAGGTTATCTTGAAATGATTTCGGGGCTTTAGTGTCCCCGCGGCCCGGTCCTCGACCAGACCTCCACCCCCAGGAAGCAGCCCATGACAGCTGACTAACACCCAGGTACCTATTTTACTGCTAGGTAACAGGGGCATAGGGTGAAAGAAACTTTGCCCATTGTTTCTCGCTGGTGCCCGGGATCGAACCCGGGACCACAAGCCCAGCGTGTTGTCCGCTCGGCCGACCGGCTCCCTGGGAGCTGGTCGGAAATACCGGTGTATTTCACCCATGAAATACTGCATGGGTGAAGTATTTATAGAGGTGTGCTTCAAACATTGTCAGTATTGTAGCGCTTTTATTCAAGAACGGGGTTTGGCAGCCAGGTTAGTGGTCATTTGGCGCCTCCCCTCCACCTTTAGGATGGGCCGCAAAACAAGACTATTTTGATGAGATCTGAATGCCAAACCCCTTCAACTAGCTGAGCAGTTACAGTAATTTAGGATACCGATTTTCTTTTGGTAATTTAGGATTAATGTACAAAGCCAATGAAGAGTAGAGGTGCCATTGGCACAAGAGAACACTGTAAAACATCAGTAGTCCAATGGCTGTCCAATATCCTCCCAGCAAGTATAAGGAATATTGTTGGAACAAAACGGACTTCCAAGAAAAGTGTTTCCTGGAAGAAGTGCCGGACTAACCAGTAGATGTGTGGACTTGTTGGCCACTCTGAGCAACAGTGACCAAGCTCTAACAAGTAAAGTGTGGGCACAACTCTTGGAACCCACTCCAGGTAAGAGCCAGGTATAGTATATCTCAGTGTGCTTATTGTCCTGTATTGCATGTAGTATTCCAGTCTGAGGCTGATACAACTGCTTTCAACTACCAACGTTAAAAAAATATAGCTCTTTCTATAAAGGTGGTTTTAACTTTAAATTGAAATTCATTAGTGTCTTGAATCCAAGTCACTGATGGCTGGGCTGCTGTATTTATGCTTCAGCATCTTTCCATGTTTACTGTATGTGGAGTCACTGTTGATCTCTCTTACTCTATATCCCAGGGGCTGCAATTCCTGGAGGAACAAGATACTTCTTTGGTTAGGGATTGAGGAGGTAAAGTGAGTACTTTCTACATTTACACTAAATCAGTTTATCAATTTCTTGAAGTGAGCATTGAGGGGGTTTGTACAGTACCTGTGGGAAGCCATGGTGTGCTATGGACTCTTGCATGCTGACCTGCCTACACTCCATGAGGTTCTTGTGTATTCATATACCTCGCTCAGTTGGATTAATAGGCAGGGGTATGAAATCCTTTTAGTTTCAATCTCTCCCTCTCACATACCCCTTTCCTACATACTGTGACTGGTGGGGTGGCAAAAGGCTCAATAATTACCTAGGTTTTGGCAATGTAAACATGATTGTAGGTCTGTATTTGCCACCAACCTGATTGAGGGATCACTTGTTTCCTGCCACTTTCCCCTGACCTTAGCTTTGATATACTGTAGTGTGTACACTTGGAAATTTGTTGGAAAAATTTCTGGTATAGTAATTGTAAAGGAAAATTGATTCTATATACAAACTATAATCTAGTCCATAGATGCAGTGCTTAGTGGAGGATCAACCAAAACCTTTGATCTTTGTGCTATTTAAGAAAATTACATTCCCTTCAACACAGGCAATTTGGCCTGTGTTGAATTATGTTACGGCCCTCTCGGGTCGCAACTGGGTTCTTTCTCTGATGTTGTTAGAGGTAGGGTATCCGGCCCCAAGCTAATAGTGGCTTTCAAGGGATGTGATCCGTAACACAAGTAAATTAAAGTGGAAGGGAAATAAAGGCAAAAACTTAATAATATAATTATTACCGTCACCATAAATATAAAAAAGGTTATACAAGGGGGGGGGGGGGTTAAACACTATTATGTACAACGTAGTCTTCTGAAGACGCGGAGTGTTCCACGGCGCTCGACGATGCTAAGGTCTTAGTCTTCTGGTGGCCTCACGACGAATCCTTCGATTCTCTTGAGTCTACCCTGGCCACAGGCCAGCCAAATCACAGTTCCACTGGGGGCACCGTCGTGGAGGCCTTCAACCACAAATCCAGCATGTAGCTGGCAGGTTCCAATCAGCAACGCTGGTTAGGCCACTCCACGATCGATACTAAGGTCGCGAGCCCTAGTCAGGAGCCTCGTGTGATCCCACAGGTCACTCTTCTCACTACAACACCCCAGTGGTTAAGCGTCTCCACCAGTCAGTCCCAGGTACAACAATCCCTCAACTGCCCCGTCACAGGCAGGTTAACACCACAGTGTTCATCTGGGGGGTGACTCACAGCTGCTGCAGCAAATACTTGGAGACAAGACGGCTGCCTTGGATAGACTGATCCAACTTCCATTACAGCCGTCCCAGGTCGACTCTAATCAGACACGTCATCAGTAACAGGGACACTCTAGGGCACCTCACTTACAGGCTTAGACACAAACGCCCGACGTATCCACTCCATAGATGGCGTTGCTGTCTAAGCTCCAGTATGTAAGTTAAGTATGGCAATTTAATTTCAATAATAAGAAACATTAATGAAGAAAGATTAAAAAAAGTTTAATTTACATTTTCTAGAAAGACAAGAGTAAGGGGTGACATGATTGTTATACTTTTATTTACTTGTATTCTTCAAAGTCAAATGTTTCAAATATATCAACACAATAATGGATATAATTACAATTATAGATTCAGGAAAGAGACCTGGTTTGGAGATAAGAATCTTGATTCATAAGAATTAAGGAAATTGCAGATATAATGGCCCATATGAGGCACTACCACCTCATGACTTCAGTTGATACGAATATTACGAGTGGTTTTAATGTGATTTCATGTCCACTGTCTGGCCCACAAGTTGTCGAAGCTCCTTCGAAAGATGCTGTTGACTACCTAACTGACCCCTCGTGCATTGGCGAGGTCCCATTTTGGGTCTCAAAAATGTGCATTTAAGTGCCAGCATCAGTGCACTCATTCATCCCCTCCTATGTTGCAATGGAACGGGGATGTGCAGCCCCCTTCACAGCAAACGCTTTATACCCTTTCGCATCATTGAAATCGCTTTCAAAAGTTGTTCTCTTACTCTAGTTCTTGCTGTTGCAAAGTGTGACATGAAAAAATACATTCCCTCTGCATTAATGATGGAATTATGGACACATTGTTTTCACTTGTATCAAGGTGTACGTTTGGCTATTGTGTGACAAATCCGGTCATACTTATTTAAATTGTAATTCACCTGCATTAACTGTGGTGATACCCACCCCCTCTTTTCCTAGTCATGTATGCACTAAGAATTCAAACTAGCCTGATCTCCCGTTCCAGAATTGTACTTAATTACCAGTGACTATGGGTACAACAAGGGGGGATAGATGTGGGGCTCTATGCCTCCCCTACCACCTTTGTTGTACCCAAAGACGCCTAATTTTATTTGACGCCGGTTTATTTGACCATAAAGATATGGTCAAATAAATAGGCAATACCACACCATCGCCAGTGTCCGGACACATGAATATTCGCATTAGGTAGGTGAAAGGAAATGTACCCAACCATTTCCATTTACGCGACCAGTTTCCGTTCTTATGTTCTTACTTACATTTATTGAAATTTATCATCATCATCATTTACAGAAATAAACTGTTATGTAGGGCTGGTGAAGACCCTCCTTGAAAAGTGGTTCGTATTTCTGATCAGGGGGAGAAAGATACTGGCAGTATGGGGCTTTAAATTTATTGAAGATTAAATTCTGCAGAACATGTAAATATATAAAGTTTCAAATATATAAAGTAAGTAAATATATAAAGTTTATATTAAACACGGTTTATATTATAGACTTATAACAAAGTTTATATTATATTAAACTTAATATTGAACATGTAAATATATAAAGTTTCAAATATATAAAGTAAGTAAATATATAACGTTTATATTAAAATATATAAAGTAAATATATAAAGTAAGAATTAACAGTAACAATTCCAAGTCCGAGAACTAGATTTAACTTAAAAGGTACACCCGTAGTAAGTATGAGACCTTAGCCTATAGTGACATGGAAACTAATTCTGCAGAAACCTAAAGGTTAACTGGTACTAGAATTAAGGCCGAGTGCAAATGTGTAGTAATTACATAACACTAGGATATAACAGGCAGGACACAAAGAATAACTAATAAGTGAGAGACCACATAAACACGTAATGTACCCGGCCAAGAGGCCGTAAAAGACCTAATGAATAAGGAGAAGGGGGTGTGACTACTAGTAGGGCTTACTAGCACCTAGACTGGGCAAAGTATTAGCTGCGGACAGCGGGACACTTGGGGACCGGCGCTGCACCCCCCTTCCCACATGCAGTGGGGAGAAAAGGGGACAACTGTGCAAAGCATGACGGGGGTACAAAGACAGCCGCTTGCAAAGGGGAGGAGGGTGGGCTTTGCGAGGGCAGCGGCGGGGGCAGGCGGAGTGAGGGCAGAGCCCCTCTATGCGCCCGTATTTATACGGCCCCAGACTGCCCGCGCAACGCCGCGGGACGCGCTGCGCAAATGTTTCTTTCTCCCCCATCAGAAATATCCCCGCTTGCGATCAAGCAGTGACCATTTCCAAACATTGTTTAGCCAGACGTACCGTCCACTCTAGCTTTTGGTGGAAATTCAATTGGCATGTTGTAGGGAACAACAGCCTCTTCCTTCTTGTCTTGTCTTGCTTGTCTTGAGTCTTGCTGAGTAGGGTCTCATTCTTTGGTCTCTTTGCAATCTCATCGTCACTCTCACTGTCTCGCTGTCTGTTATTATTTCTCCGTTTCTTTTTGTTCATTACTAATTCAAACGGTCGATTATATATATATATATATATATATATATATATATATATATATATATATATATATATATATATATATATATATATATATGTATATATATATATATGTGTGTGTGTGTGTGTGTGTGTACATGTATGTATGAGTGTGTGTACATGTGTATACAACATTAATAATTTTGTAACTAGCGTCAAACACTGTTACTTGCTTAGCTAACCGAACTAGAGGGTTCAGTTCCTGAACCGATTATGTGCCTCTGTAATCCTTTACACCACCGCCCACGGGATGGGTATGGGGTGCATAATAAAGAAAGAAATAGAAGAAATTGAAATTGCATAATACGGTTATTGACATTCAATAATAGTAAGATAAGTTTTGATATTAAGTTTTTAAGTAAGATAAGTTAAGATAAGTTTTAAGTAAGACAGTTTTGATATTCCTAGAGTACGACTTAATCAAACTAGAAATGCTCTACAAATCAAGGGGCCCAGAATGTGGAATGACCTTCCCAACCATGTTAAAGACTGTACCTCTCTCAACCAGTTTAAGTTAAAAACGAAGCTATACCTAATAAATTCCCTGTAACCTACCTTACCCTTCTATTGTCAACCAATGTCTGTTTTTTTTTTTTTTTTTTTTTTTTTTAAGAGCGCTGTTTGTCGACATAATTGTATTTGTGCTGCTTTTTCATCTATGTTTTCATTTCTTGTTTTCATTCTACTCATTATCCTCAATTAGTATTAAGCTTGTCATTTAAGTTTATCATGCCCGAAATGCTTTGCGTAATAGTGGCTTTAGGCATTGTATGTACTAGCTCTACCTATAAGTCAACCAATCTTTGTAAAAATTTATTGTATGTATGTACCTTACCTAAATAAACATTTTTTTTTTTTTTATTTTAGAAATCAATGAGGACCAAATGGGAGACCAGTGATCAGATGAATATTACAGACTCAAGAGTAGCCTTCTCTTCTTGTATATAAATGAAAAAATAAATTCGTTTGTTTAATTCTAATGCTTGTAGGCGAGAACAGTTGTGAACGCTAGCTAGCGCACAAGTACATGAGCGCCCAAAATACTTTTACACAAAAGACATGTACAGACAGGCGTGTGGCTTCTGACTTCTTTTTTATTGATTAATATTAAATATTAGGCGCTTACCTATAATAGTTATCATTTTATGCAAGTATAACTATCACATAATAAATATAAAAGGAGTTTATCAAAAAACTGACAGAAGTGTTGTGTTTTGTGCGTTGTATCGTGTTTGTGGGCATTCGGGTGTGTTGTGTTTACGCTGGCGGGCGGCGTCCTTACCAACTCCGGATTATGTCTATTACATCACTAAACTTCATTTAATAACTATATGCCTGTTAAATAGAAGATTGTAATTGTTAATAGCATTATATTGTCGTTTTAATATGGAACACGTACACATATGCGAAACGCCTAAAGCTGGTGTCCGAAGTGGTAAAAATATTAGTGTGCGATGTTGTCAATGTACGGAGTGTCTTGTATCCGAGTCCATAGGAATTACCGTTTGTCCTGGCGCCATCTATGTTTTGACAGCAGTACTACTAATGTTCCCACGTTATGTGATGATCGCTATACGGGTGTTACGGTCAGTTGCTCTTCTATATATGTTTATGGACAACGTAGGTGATTTGAGGCAATTTGCGGCCAGAATGAAATAGTATCCACGCGGTGAGTGATGGAGGAGGATGTATACTGCTGTGTACTCGACGAGCGGGTGAGAGGTAAGTTATATCGAACAATTATGGGGAATAGATGGGTTATTTTAAGCGTAGAATGTCAGGTAACCGGTAACTACACAGATGGGGTAGTGTTTTTTTAAGTCTTTATTTACTAAAGTGGAACATTACATTATGCCTTTAGCTGAACAAGTCTACTGGTGGGGGAAGTAGACGGGTTTTATGAAAGTATTTTACCTAAATATTTGTATTTGGTTAACTAGTTCAGCCGTTACCAGGGAGGGTGTTCCTTTAATCTAAAATAAAAATTCTAGCCGGACAAAGTGATTAAATAAAGGAATTGAATAGAACGAAGTGGTTTGCCAGGGTGCTTAACATTCAGTTTAGTTCACTTACTATGCAGCCCATGCTTAAAGAATGCAAGTTTATCATATTGAATTTACCGTAGTTTTACTGCATTTAATATACCGTTTTTACCCTATTTAATTATGTCGGGTAAAGGCCGGTCGTGGAAAGTTCCTAATATAGGAAGTTTTAAAGGAAAAGTTTGAGTTAACTTTAACGCTTAAGTTAGTGACCAATTAGCTTAGTCTGTTGTGAGGAAAGTTACTAGAATCTAACATTGCAAGTGCCATTTCTCTACTCTTTTTGAGAAACATGACTAGCTACATGAATCGCATAGTTTTATTACTAAATGTTCATGGATTACATTGCATAGTTGAGGAAATAGTGATAAGGTTTGTGATTTTGTGTACCTTGACTTCAGCAGAGATTTTGATAGTGACGCAAAATTGATAGGGGCTCGGATCATTGGGAATGCTGACTGAAGTTGATTAGATCATGGCTATACCAAAGGAAATTAGTATAAATGGGGTTAAGTTGGGAGAAGTGTTGTAAGTAGTGCCTAAAAGCTCTCCTTGGACCTCGGTTATTTGCAAGATTATGGTTTAGACTGCAATAGTTGCAGAATTGGCAAACAAAAAATACCGATGCCCTATAGTTTTGAAATGGTTAAGACTACCAGATGCAGTTTAATGCTGACAAATGTAAGGTTTGGGGGCTAGGTAAAGATGAGATAGATGGTGTAGATTGTTAAGAGTATTAAATTTTTTGCAGGTGGTAAATTCTCTCTGAGCTGGCACTGCTCTCCAGCCTGGGATGTTGATTGGTTAGTCTTCAACTGCCTCCCAACATGGTAGTGAGGTCCTGAGCTGACATGCAGTGAGGAACGTGGAAAGCTTCCTGAATTGGCACATGGTATGCCTCCCTTTCAAACCAGCAGCTGGCACAAATGTTTCGGCTAACATCAGAGTAGTGGATGAAGCCCACACTAAAATGTAAGTGGTACAGTAAATGGACACCCCCCTCCCTTTTGCCACTGAACAGTTGGGAGAAAGTGTGGCGTATAGTTCTATTGCTACAGAATCTTTTGCCATAAGCCAGTGGCAGTGCCTATTGGCACTTGCTATTCAGAATATCCCCCTTAAATAGTTAATTAAAAACGAAATACTGTAGACAAGCATAACTTTTGAAGGGGGAACATAGATAGTTAGTGTTCCATTTAAAACGGCAACTGTTAAACTGGTGGTACAGGTATGAACAAAATAACATTGCTATGCCAATAACTTGTTAGTAATATTTGCTGTTCACATGACAGGTTGTGGAAGGTCCTGGCAACAAAGAGCTGCAGGAAAATACTTGCAGATCTACAGTAAGTAGTGTTGTGTACATTGGAATTAGAGGGTAGAAGTTAATTGCTAAAAACCTATGAAATATTAGGGTATGGAAGTCTAGGCTTAGGCTAGTGGGTACCATATCTGCAAGTTTAGTCCTTTCAGGAATGTATTGAATAGAATGGCATGTTGAAATTGTGAAAATTGTAATGTGGGGCATTAGATCTTAAACAGCATAGTTGAGGGTGTTTTATTAATAAAATTTTAATGAAATAAGTCTTGTTTAGTTAACATTAAATGTTTGTTAAATAAGCTTTAATCTATAAATGTATAACACTGTTAAGGGTAATCATAAGTCAAAGTTAATGGCAGGAAAAGTTTTGTTCTAAGTGATGGTATTTTTCCCTTGAAAGTAAAAAAAATATTCAATGTTTACTTTAGCTTGGTTTTAAATTTATAGTTTTCCAGAATGTGATTTGGAAAGTCTAGAAGTCCCTCTGTCAGTTGTAGTAAAGGTTAATCTGAATAGATTTGCATAAAAGTAAAAAAATAGTAATAACTTAAACAATATAGCATTGGCTAAAGATAAATGTAAATTGCCATTGAAGTGCAGTTGTGGATAGTTTCTCAAATGACATTTACTGAACTTGGCAAATTGATGCCATATATATTTATAGCTAAATTAGATCTTTACTACTGCTACTAGAATATGTAGGAAAGGTAAATTCCTTAAAGAAATGTTTTCCATCTGAATTTGTAAACTACTGAATGCTAATTTGAAAAGTAAAGCAAGATTGACTTTACATCTGAAATTAATTTGTTGAAATATTTTTCAGGTGAAAGTGATTATGATGCATGGACTGGTGTGAGTCTCCTTTACTCTACAAAAGTGGGTGAGTTTGAATTTGATGTTTTAGCTATATCAATGACCTAATCTTAATTCTCTTATCTAGTCCATTTATAGGTGTGTAACCATGTCCTACTGTTACAACCCACAGGGATGATGCAGTTTGTACTGATCCTACCCCATTTCATAAAAGGGGACCAGGCAGTCTTGCAGATTTCCCTGGCTTGGCTTTTTCAGAGCTTTGCTCTACTACCCATCTAATAGATGGACTAGATTTGCATAGGTTTAGGGACCCTTAACAATGGTTACATTGTTAATTCTCACAGGGCTTGTTTGCTGAATGGGTGGATGCATCTAAAACTTTAGTGCCTGGCATGCATTGTACAGTGCTTTCAGTAAAGCATATGTACAACGTGTTGATGGCACTAAAGTGGTGGATGTAATGCACCCATTCAGGGAACAAGCTCTGCACTAAATTCAGAGGAAGGGATAGGCCTTGCTGAGCCTATCTTAAAAGATAGGCTGTTAGGATTTTTGGGGCTTATTATTAGGCATTTGTGATAATAAAAGTAGTGTCTCTGTTTAATGTTTATTTTTCTTTTACAGGTGATTGTCTCTGGAGTTGTCTTGGCCTTTTGGATCTTCTGTTCATCTAGGAGCATCTGTCTCACAACCTGAAACAGTAATAAATATTAGATGTATTATAAATACTATATGTAAAACTTATTAAATAAAACAATTTTAATGAAACTACTTTATATACCTTATCCTGAAATTATGCTGGAAATTATTGTTTACTATGATGCAATGTTTAAACATCTGAATTTTTTTTATTTTGAAAATAAATACTTGGTAAAATTTACATCTATTTGTAACTTGTTACATAGGTGCATGCAAAATGCATTGAAAAGATGTAAAAGTGGACTACCTATTCAATTTACATAAACTAACAAATATTGCAAATTAGTCTGAAATATTAAAGTGGAAGAAACTTTAGTCAATATTTTAGTTTTCATATTTGAAAGTAAATTTAAAGCTATGTAACACCTAAGCTTTGTACAAATTATGATTAAATTAACTAAAGATCATTGTTAAATTTACAAAACATTAGAAAAGTGACACTGAAGCATCTATACAACATGGTTTTCACAAAGTCTTTAACTTAAATTTAATCAAAGCTCTTAAATGATTTGTCTGCCAAACTTGTCAGATATTCTGAAATATTTTACCTAGATTAAAACCCTCATTGTTTGAAAGGGCAAAACAGATTACTGTCAATTAGTTTGACCTAACATCTGCAAGGTCCTGAAGGAATGGAATCTTTTTTGTAAAACTGTGCTAAAAACAAACCCTGCCTAATGAACCTGCTCATTTTTTTTTTAAACGGTAATTGCAACATTAAAAAAATGGCCTTTGGTAATAGCCAAAGTACCAAATGAAAGACCAAGAAGCAACAAACAGGTACATGGTAGAAAGGACAAGAATGGTTATGAGGACCATTTCATTGGTTAAAGAAATGAAGGGAAAAATGCTGTCATACCACAAGGGGTCTTAACCCTTGTCATATACATCACTGACATTAATCTAAATATTACCAACCACAAAAATTGCTGATAACATGTTATAAAGAACATAATATTGAGGCCTTAATGCAGATCTCTAACTCTACAAATAGTAACAAGACTGGCAATTTCGTAATATAAAACAGAAAAAAATCCAAGACCTTGCACGTGAGCCAGAACAATCCATATCACAACTACCACATTAAAATGAAACAACAATGAAGGTCAGGTAATTACCAAAAGAAGGCACCAAACCGGGAAGGCCATGTAGCACCATCAAAGTGCAAAATAATCAGAGGCGCTAAATATCACCAAGAATGCCAATACGAGAACAAAAACGCATAAGGCGGACGATATCAAAAGTATCCAATTCACCTAGAATTCTATCGAGGGACAAGTGACTGCGAGGGACGGTCGGAAAGCAAGACACACGCTCGTCCTGGAAGTCAGGACATTCAACAAGGATATGCACAACTGTAAGAGGGACAACGCAATTCGGACAATAAGGAGCAGGGTGGCGCTCCATTAAGTGACCGTGGGTTAAGCGGGTATGACCAACCCACAGCCGTGCCAAAGCAGTGTCCCACCCCCGGTTACGGTGGTAGGAGGAAGGCCACGGGGACACACTAAGTTTGAGAGTACGCAGCTTGTTACCAACAACCCTGCCAACGGGGAAGAATGAATAACAGGATAAAAGTCGGAATAAGGAATACCTTTACGGGAGATGGGACAAAAACGGATAGCTTCCTTAGCGGCAGCATCCGCACGCTCATTGAAACACCAATATGGCTGGGAACCCAGCAAAACTTTACTGATTTAAATTTACTAGAAATAAGAAACAGCCAATGTTGAATCTCAATGACCACCGGATGGACAGGATTAAAGGACCCTAGAGCCATGAGGGCACTACGAGAATCAACTACAACCACAAAGGAAGAATGAGAAAGCAAGAGACAAAGAGCATAGAGAATAGCATAAAGTTCTGCCGTAAAGACGCTAGCCTCCGAAGGGAGGCGACACATGTAAGTACGGTCAGGAAAAACAACAGAGTAGCCCACACCATCCGCAGACTTAGACCCATCAGGGAAGATGGAAATAGAGTGGGAGTGCGAAGAAAAGTGCTCAAGGAAGAGGCTTTTCAGAATTGTAGGAGGGGTAAAGGTTTTAGTAATACAAGTCAAGGACGTACAAAACTTGGGAAGGGGGACTCTCCACGGAGGTAATGAAGGAACAATACGAGGAGAAACATTAGAAATATGAACAGAAAGAGAATCCTGTAAGCGAGATAACTGGACAGAAAATGGGAGACAATGAAGAGGAACAGGAACCACAGGAGGAGGAAAAGTCAATGCACGACAGAGGTGAGAGGAAGGATGTTGGAAGGACCTCGCAAGATAGCGAAGACAGTAGCGATCACGGCAGTCCTGAAGAGAGAGAAAGCCTGTGTCAACATACAAACTAAGGGCGGGAGTCGAACGAAAGGCACCAGAGCCGAGATGCAACCCAGTATGGTGCAAAGCATCATGACGGCGAAGAGTAGAAGGAGAAGCAGAAGAGTATGCAGGGCAACCATAATCGAGTTTAGACAGGACGAGAGAGGAGTGCAAATAGAGGAGCGTGCGCCTATCCGCTCCCCAAGAAGTATGGGATAAAACCTTAAGGAGGTTAAGGGCCTTAGAGCATTCAACTCGGAGGCAAGAGATATGGGCTGACCAAGACAAACGAGTGTCAAAGACTAACCCCAAAAGCTTCGCGGAATCCCTGTACACAATGAGATGACCATAAAGCAACAACAATGAAGTAAAGGTCCTTTCAGTAAGAATCTATCATTCACTGAAAGTTGCTGCAGTTAAAAATAAAAGAAAATACAAGTCCCTAAAAATAAACAAGCAACCTTTTTGACTAAGGAAAAGAAGGTAGTTATTCTACTGTATAAGTCTAAGTATTTACTTAGATAACTGTATCCAAGCATAGAGGTTCCCCCCCCCCCTTCCCTTTCAGAAAAACATCTACTTTCGAAAAAGTTTAACATTGGCCAACAAAAATGATTCCAGAACTAAATTGCCTAATACCAGGAACAACTGAGAGCCATGACAAACACTGCAACCCTCTCCTACCCCCAAGTCTTATGCTATTTATGATCCAAGGTAATTTGAGATACTATACTCTACTTCCTACAGACGAGTCTAGTGAGAGGGTGATCTCCTGGCGATTAAATTGAAGCACGATACAGGTGTCAACGAACATCAGTCAGCCCACTTGTCAGCACAGTGGATAACTAATGACATCATAATCTGCAGTGTTGTATGCCTCCCTGTGGCCATTTAAATCAATAAAACACAGGGTTGTGGCAATGTTTACAGCATAAGGCAAGGTATAGAGGAATCCTGGAATGCCATGTAATGTGTAGTCCTTGAATGTGCTTTAGGCAACCAAATTGAATAACAACATTTCTGGTGTTCGGCTATATAATCCGAGTTTCTCATTCGGTATAATGTTTTAAACCTAAATAGGAATTCACTTTAAAGGTCAATTTATTTGGAAAGTGCTAACCAGATTCCAAATTACTGAGCTCTGAAAGTACTACAAGGCAAGTTTAACCGAATGAGTGTTTGCCTATCCATACCCCCATGAGGTATGTGACAACACTGAATAAAGAAAGGGTCTTTGAGCATTCACCGTGCAAGTTTCTGGCTAATGAACCAATGACATGAAGGAGGAGTTTTCAACCTACCTTGTGTTAGGTGTGCAGGGGTCAATAGGCTGAACATAATGTCAGGAGCAAAGGGGGGCGTTTGCCTCTTCAAACACAATTGTGACCATCTTCATCTCTTCGAACTATCCTAAATGCTCTCTTCACCTGTCTGACCAAATTGGGTGTCCAGACCACCTTTGAATCTGAAATTGTAAAATTAATAGTGATTTCAGAATATTCAGTTCATTTATACTAACAAAATTATATACAGTATACTGTAATTGAATTTTTACAGAATGATAAAGGCAATTTAGTAACTTTGTTAAAATGCACATGGGGGAAATACATGAAAATAGGTTAATATGGTTTGTAAGGTTGATGGGAAATGTTTATTACTTTTATGATTTAAAAGATGTATAGCCCTGATACTCCATCCTGGGTGCATTCCACCAGGTAATGACCACAGCAAAAGTTTTCTACGAGGCTCTATTGTCACACAAACTTTTCACATTTTCAAACTTGATTCATCTTTTTCCCCCTCGTTCCAGGGGTTTTCTTTAAAAGGTCTTCATGCAAATGCCTTGGTTTCTCACAAATGATGGCCTCTGAAATGCTATCACTTGCTAACTCTTTGTTGTGTACCCAAATTAATAAAAACTTTTCAACATCCTTAAGTGTTTGTGTTCTTTGTTTCGGGATTGTTGATATGCCTTTTGCCACTTTAACGCTCATAATGTCCTTTTTCTTAGCAAGTATAGTGCATATTGTTGACATAGATTTGTTGTACTGCCTAGCTAGTTCAACAACCTGTGCACCGTTTTGACGTTTATGAATGCTCTCTTGTTTTTCCTCTATGGTCATTCTCACATGTGTTTTCTTGGCTTGAACCTTACCACTGGCTTTCTTGGGACTCATGGCAAGATATATAATAACAAATTTTATGTTCAAATAGCCAAAAATCCCAAAACAAATGTAATGCTTTATAAAAAATTCAGGCGCGATAGTTACTAGGCAGGAGACACTGGTAAACTGAGGTGCGATCACCATGCCACCACGCGCTAGGTCAGCCCATACGCATATCAACAAACTCATTTCCCGAGGCAAAGTTTGTAACCCGATTCAAATTTTTTGAAGAAATTAGGCTCGTAACCCGAAAAGTTCATAAATATTCATTCGTAAGCCGAGGTGACACTATATATAACTAAAAAATTAAAATTTTGTAGATACACTGTGCTGTATTGATGGATACATTCCACAACAAGTGTTTAATTGTGAGGAGACATAGTTATTCTGGAAAAAATTGCCGAAGAGGACATACATTACCCAAGAGGAGACGTCACTGCCCGGACACAAGCTAACTTGGGCTAACTTGTGTCAGGATAGGCTAACTCTTGTGCTGTGTGGCAATTTGAAAATTAAACCCTTGCTCATGTATCATTCCGAAAATCCAAGAGTTTTAAAAAATATATAACGTGCAGAAAAACTGTGATGTGGAGTGGTTTGCCCTGCCATCAAAAAATATCTGCAAGAGAAAAGTTTGACACTCAAGGTCCTGCTTCTCGACAATGCTCCTGCTCATCCTCCAGACTTGGAGGTTGGGGCCACTTTTTTTCTTTTTAGGGATATTCCTACATGAGCCCTGAGTTTCTGGCTAATGTACCAATGACATAAAGGAGGAGTTTTCAACCTACCTTGTGTTAGGTGTGCAGAGGTCAATGTTGAACATAATGTCAGGAGCAAAAGGGGGGCATTTGCCTCTTCGAACACAATTGCGACCATCTTCATCTCTTCGAACTATCCTAAATGCTCTCTTCACCTGTCTGACCAAATTGGGTGTCCAGACCACCTTTGAATCTGAAATTGTAAAATTAATAGCAATTTCAGAATATTCAGTCCATTTATACTAACAAAATTATACATACAGTACTGTAATTGAAATTTTACAGAATGATAAAGGCAATTTAGCAACTTTGTTAAAATGCACATGGGGGAAATACATGAAAATAGGTTAATATTGTTTGTAAGGTTGATGGAAATGTTTATTACTTTTATGATTTAAAAGATGTATAGCCCTGATACTCCATCCTGGGTGCATTCCACCAGGTAATGACCACAGCAAAAGTTTTCCACGAGGCTCTATTGTCACACAAACTTTTCACATTTTCAAACTTGATTCATCTTTCCCCCCCCCCCTCGTTCCAGGGGTTTTCTTTAAAAGGTCTTCATGCAAATGCCTTGGTTTCTCACAAATGATGGCCTCTGAAATGCTATCACCTGCTAACTCCTTGTTGTGTATCCAAATTAATAAAAACTTTTTAACATCCTCAAGTGTTTGTGTTCTTTGTTTCGGGATTGTTGATATGCCTTTTGCCACTTTAATGCTCATTATGTCCTTTTCTTAGCAAGTATAGTGCATATTGTTGACATAGACTTGTTGTACTGCCTAGCTAGTTCAACAACCTGTGCACCGTTTTGATGTTTATGAATGCTCTCTTGTTTTTCCTCTATGGTCATTCTCACATGTGTTTTCTTGGCTTGAACCTTACCACTGGCTTTCTTGGGACTCATGGCAAGATATATAATAACAAATTTTATGTTCAAATAGCCAAAAATCCCAAAACAAATGTAATGCTTTACAAAGAATTCAGGCACGATAGTTACTAGGCAGGAGACACTGGTAAACTGAGGCGCGATCACCATGCCACCACGCGCTAGGTCAGCCCATACATATATCAACAAACTCCTTTCCCGAGGCAAAGTTTGTAACCCGATTCAAATTTTTCGAAGAAATTAGGCTCGTAACCCGAAAAGTTCATAAATATTCATTTGTAAGCCGAGGTGTCACTGTATATAACTAAAAAATTAAACTCAGGATTACTTTCAACCCCCACCCCTTTTGCTCTACTCCATCGCCACCTACCTTCACCCCCCTCTATGATGTACTCTTCCATAGACACCTACCTTTGCCCCCCTCCTCCCCTCTACTCCTCCATCATCACCTACCTTCACACCCCCTCCCTTCTCCTCCTCCATCGTCACCTTCCTTTCACCCTCCTCTATGATGTACTCTTCCATAGACACCTACGTTCACTGCATATAATGCTCCCCTCTACTCCTCCATCGTCACCTACTTTCACCCCCCCCTCCGCTCTACTCCTCCAGGGTCGCAGACAATTTCACGAGCGTGAGAACTACGAGTTCTCTAACCACTCTCACACTCCTACTCTCTCACCAGTGAGGGGGAGGGAAGGAGGGAGGAAATGAAGGAAGAAAGGTGGGGGAGAGAGAATAGGCAGGGGGGAAGAGGGCCTAGATACATTTCTTCCATATAGATAGGTAGACTGAGGGAGAGCTGCTTGCCAAGAGCCCTATCAGACAGGCTTCCTATTCCTCAACCCTCCCTAATATGCCACATCCTGGTCAGGACAACTTGCTCGATTGTTATTCTTGGTGTGACTCGAGAACTGACCTCGAGGCGGGGCATGGGCATGGATTATCTCCCTGGGGCACGCACCTCCCTGCCCCAGCTCTCTCTCTCTCTCACATAATCTATCAAGGGTCTAACATGAGGTCATTGTGCCTACCAGAAGTGTATATGTCCAAGGCTGGCCACCTGTCTGGACCATTCAAATGTATAAACACGTAATTAGTCTATTAAAATTATATATAGTGCTACAATTATAAATTAATTTGTTCATGGTCATTCGTTTATCAGTATTTTAATATGAGGTATATATACACATGTATGTATACGTTGACGTACACATATATGATTATGTGTATGGAATGATTATGATTATGTGTAATCATATATGATTATATCTAATGGAATGCATTAGTAAGTGATGTGGTGGAGGCTGACTCCATACACAGGTTCAAGTGTAGATATGATAGAGCCCAATAGGCTCAGAAACCTGTACACCTGTTGATTGACGGTTGAGAGGTGGAACTAAAGAGCCAGAGCTCAACCCCAGCAAGCACAATTAGGCGAGTATATGAACGAATGCACATGTACATTTTCAAATGAATTAAGATACCTTGAGATACACAATGACTTAGTTTAAATAGTTTAAACACATTATGGTACTGATTTTGACATGCTGATGTCTGGAAGAGAGAGGGGGTGTGGGGGGTTATTGTCTGAGGTGGAGGACCAGAAGAGGCGGTCAGTGGAAGGATGGTGGCTGGAGGGATGCCATTGTTCTAATGGTTATGAAAACAATTATTGATGGCAGGAATTCAGTGGGTGTGTACTTCACCCGCACCATCACCATACTGTGCCCTGCTACAACACCCCCCCCCCCACTCCACCCATGCTGTGCGGGGCGTATTACACATTATGGGATAACCGACTGTCTGTCCATTCCTGTCTGCTCGTTATGCTGCCCTTCCTTTTGAAAATTGTCTGCTTTATCGACTTCCTTCAAGACCACACGTTAGCCTCTTATCACGCCCTCTTACCACTCTCAGGGAGCCGGCTCTTCTATACAATAGTTACCACTCAGTCCCCAAGGTGAGTGTGTCCGGGCATATGACTTGTTACGTGTACTTATTTGCGATTCGTTTGGGCTGTCACGTGTGGTGATTAGTGTTGGGTAAGGCTAGGCCAGGTCAGGTCAGACTAGGCCAGGTCAGACTAGGCTAGGTAAGGCTAGGCTAGGCCAGGTCAGGTCTGGTCAGGTCTGGCTAGGCCAGGTCAGGCCAGGCCAGGCTAGGCAGGGTGAGAGAAGTAAAGCGGCAGGTACTTACGTTTCCGAGAAAGTAGCGGCGGTAGTATATTGTTGATTTAGATTCGACGACATCCTGAAGCTAGTAGGTGGCGGCCTCATCGCTCTCGAACTTCTTGTTGTTGTAGGGGATACGAGGCACACCCAATATCCCCCTTACATTCATCACATCACACACTAATATTTTTACTATTTCGGACACCAGATTTGTCTGTTTCGTATATGTATAATTGTTCAATATTAAAACCACAATAGAATGCTCTTAACAGTTACAATTTTCAACTTAACAGCCATATAGTTGGCAAGAACGCCGCCCGCCAGTGCAAATGTCTCAGACCCTGTTGGAATATAACCAGTCTGTCAATCGGGTCAACCCAAGTGTGGCGTTTCCAAAAGGGTCGCCCATGTTGGAATCTAGTGAACGCCCTAGTAATATTGTTGAAAACATCTTAATAACTTATTAAACCAAAGGTCTTTTTATGTCAGAAGAACGGCAGAAACTAGATCTATATATGAAAACTCTTTCAGGACAAAATTTAAAGTAAAACTAAAGATATTTGTAGTTGTATATAAGTTGCATTTTTCATCGGTCGTAGAGCCGGAAATCCGCAATATTCATTCATCTCAGAACAATGCTTATTTCACGCAGAATCGTTAATAAATATAAGATTTTTATACGTCTCAAGAAAGATAGAAACATAAATTTACTTTAATCTAGTTTTACATATTCTAGTTTTACTTTAAATTTTGTTACGTGTCTTGCTGTCATCTTCTCCATCTTTCACTGGTGCTCCTAGTTGTATTACTTTAGTTTGGAATAATGAAACTTTTTTTTTCTCCATGTTTTCAGTCGGGCATAGATTTCACTGCTGCTTGCATATTTATTAAATTAATAAGTGGTATACCATCTGTTCCAATTATTTCCATACAAATCTGTCTTGACTTTTCTTGGATCTTGTGCACCCTTTAGACTTTATTGAACCCACACTCATTTTAGGCAATTTTAACTGTGGACAAGCTCTTGGGTAATATTCTTACTAACTCCTGAGATTGTCTTTTTATAACATTTTGTCCTCTTTCACTTTGTCTCTTGAATATGGATGAACCAACTGGTATTAACCCTTGCACTGCTCACCTATTTTCGGCAAAAATGTCTTGGTGCAATTGACAAGGACATATTTTTGTTATTTTTACAAATGTTCAGGTAAATTTAATGTCAAAATGTTTCCAAAGTCAAATATTTCCATTTCAAAACACAAATAGTAATGAAAACATTCAAAAAAATTAAAATATAGCCAAATTAAAAAACAAAAAGCACAACTCTCTGAGCGCCTAAAGGCGCTTTGCGCAGTGCAGTGGTTAACTCTTCATTTATTACTGTATCCATCCATAAGTGACCATTTTTCCATCTTTTCTTTCTTTTACATGGTGAAGATTTGATAAGACGGGCTGGAATCTTTTTCATCACCCTTGCTACTCTTCCCTGCCTGTCTCGTCTTTCTGGATGTTGCTCTCCCCTTTCTTTCTTTTTTATATAATATATACTTGCCTGCACTCTGTTCCACGCTCCTGTGCATTCCACGGTGGATTTTGAATTATGCTTGTTCTGTTCACTAAGTGAACAGAACAAGTTCACTTAGTGAACAGGCCCAGCATTTTTAAATTGTTTTTGAAGATATGATGGATTGCAGGGCTTTGCATAGTTCAGTGTGAGTTGGAAGCCCTACAATTAAACCATTACTGTCAAAACCCCTCTCCCTCATTTCTTGAAGAAAGTAAAACAAATTACAGTAAATTTGTTGCAGATGATGTGTTTCACCCCTGTGGTTGTGTTATTGTCAAGAATGAGCTAAGTTTGTACTTCTTGGCCACTTGGCCATTAGTTCCAGATGTTGCCTCCCTCCTCCCTTTCTTGTATTGAATTTCTACATTTCAATTTTCACACTAGTTCCATTATAGTGTATGCTATAAGGTGCTTTGCTATATTCCTTTGTGCAACTAACAGTATTTATTTCATCTTTATAACTGCATTTGGATGCGACACCAACAGGTTCATTAAGAATAGTACTGCCTCTGGTATTTCGTGCAGTCCTTACAACACGGACCTTCCCACTTGTGCTGTACATTGCCTATTACACTTGTGGACCCCGTTTCTTCTTACATCCTCTTTTAGTGCAAGGATGGTTTGTTTACAGGATTCTCTGTGTATATATCTACAATGATTTCCCTGTATTGTTCCCATTTTGCTCCCCATGTGAAATTTTGCAACTTGGTGACCTACAGAGGAGGCTTGTAATCCTACTGTTATGAAATGCGCCTTTAACATTTGTCCTGCCATTTATGCTCTGCTTCTGTGTTCACAAATCTGTGTGCTGCATCATTTCCTCCCAGAGACTACCATTTTCACAGCACTTTCTTATGGCTTTTTATCTGTCATGTTCATGTTATTGTGGTGGACTCTTTCAGCACCCTCATATATTTGGAATCTAGCCCTTCCCATTCTGTGGTGGTCAAAATCTAATACTTGCTGTATCTCATGTTTAGCAAATTTAGGAGTTAAATTTTTCCTAGTACCCAGCCCTAGTAACTCAAATGAACTTGTAGATGCTGCTTCTAAGGAAGCGATTCATGTTTGTTCATCTCACACAGTGGAATTCCTTGTTTGATGGTCTGCTGTTATGGATAAACTACGTACAGTACAGTATTCTTAAATGTGACCTATCCCTATAATAATCCTACCACTAATAGTTTGTGGGAATGACTGGTTAGGCTGTGCATTGACCACTAACACACTTTATTTTTGGCCACTTAATGCCTGCATTGCACACACAGATATTTCGGTTGATGGGTGGGTGTGCCAACAGATATGTTGGTACATCGTGGGATTCAAAACTCGCGTGCATTCACCAGAGTAGACCGCCCGAGGTCTTCAGTGAGTATCCACCACCTTAAGCATCCCAACAGCCCCATGGCTGCCAGTGGGCTTTATTTCAATGAGCAATCATGGCTGATGAAAATGTTTCCAGTCCCTGGTCATCGATGGGTTGAGTGGTTGAAAATCACTCCTGGAGGATGAAATGTGACCCATTGTATCAAGAAGACCCTGATAATGATATTGAAGATCCAAAACCCAATAATGACCTAACTCGACATTATCAGCAAGAGGAATACAGATATAAAAGAGGATGATACAGTTAGCACATCCAGTACACGGATCACACCACTGCCAGGTCAACAAGAGTTGTTCCAAATCACCACCAGTGCTACCAGCCATTCTTGAATATTGAATAAGTGGCAGATGACTCTAGCATTACTGGACTTTAATCAATAGTGAATTCAGGCAGCTTGATACCTCAAGCAGGTATCAAGCAGGCACTGTATTCACTTAAAACAAATGCCATCTGAACATATGTTTTATCATCTGGTTACAATAATGGTAGGTGTAGAGGGAGACAAGGAGGGGGTGGGTGTGGAGAGGGGGTGGGTGTGGAGAGGGGGAGGGACACGGGCTGACCTGGGGCCAGATTCACGAAAGCACTTACGCAAGCACTTACGAACGAGTACATCTTTTCTCAATCTTTGGTGGCTTTGTTTCCAATTATTAAAACAGTTAATGAGCTCCGAAGCACCAGGAGGCTGTTTATAACAATAACAGATGAATGGGAGGTTTTCATGCTTGTAAACTGTTTAATAAATGTAACCAAAGCCGTCAAAGATTGAGGAAAGATGTACTCGTTCGTAAGTGCTTACGGAAGTGCTTTCGTGAATCTGGCCCCTGATAACGGGTTATCCCTTATAATAGTTTTATAATTTGTAACTCTGCATTTTGGGTATAAACATTTTCTCTACTTGGACCAACTATACCTTTTCATCACTAAGTTGTCTGTTTCATCTGTTGTCAAACTGTCATCACTTACACCTTGTAGTCAGTGTTTTAGTTACTTCAGCATTTTTGTTTTTTGCCGCTCCATAAGCTGGAAAGCCTTAGTTATGATAATTGTAAATTTTGCTACATATATATACAAGGAGATAATTTTTGTTTTACTGAATTTCAGCATTGTTCAATGCTAATTTGACCTTTACTGGCATCACCTTACTTGAGTGAAGGACTGAATGACTAGCCACTTTCCAGTAACCAGTTTATTCCATTAGCATTATTGTTAGATCTTTCATAAATTATTTTGCTGCAGTTTCATAAAGTAAATAAAAATGCACTTTAATGGAAATACAGCTGACCAGTATATTTTATGTCACTTACATGTGACCACGAAGAATATTGGCAATATTTACAATATACAAAGATACACATCTACAATATATACAAAGCTTAACAAATTAGGATACCCTCAGGAACAACACATTTGAGCCGAACAATGAAGCCAATGAGCTCCTTAAGGTTACTTATGATTAATATTTGTTCCCTTTACTTCAAGCAAAATCCTTGACCTCAACTTTTTAGTTCTTGAAGCAAGATTGACTTTAAGAACAATATAAAACATGTTTTGAGTTTTTTGTAAAGTGACCAGTTTTCGAATTACTAAAACTTTACAAGACTTCAGTATTTTAATATTGCATAACTGCAATTTGAAGCCATTTTCCTACATTAAGAATAATGCAAAAAAGTAAATAAACTGTCCAGCACGACAGTGCCGCAGAAAATGGTAAAACATGAAATTCAAATTTCATATACTGTATAATCACAGCTGAAGTTACAAACCCTTTACTCCCTTCCTGTCTGCATGCTTAAACAACTTTCCTTCCTCAACCCCAAAATGCAATATTTTCTTGTCTCACTTTACAAATATTGAATATCACTAACAGATTTCAAGTACTATATAGGTAAAAAAATATAGTTGGCTATTTCTAAATCTCAAAATCTGGCAAGTGGCTCTAGCAATCAATAGCTGTTGAACATGCAGTAGTGCACGACACTGCTACAGTTAATATAAAACAGTTTATAAGTTGGCAGATTAGCAGAAAAACAGCATAAGAAACAGTTTTGATTTAAGCATAGCATGAAGATGGACTCTTAATTATTATTGAACAATTTTAGTAAAACCTTAATAGCACTTTGCAAGTACCTTTCTCAACAGTATAAACTGTCACCGTTTATTTAAAAGTGGAAGATATGACTTGTATCCCCTTTGACAAAGGCAACAGCTAATATAGACTATCACATTATCAGTTACTTCAAATTTTACAGTATTTCTATGGTAACCTAGTGTCATAAATATATGTAAAGCCATCTGGTGAAGAGTTTTGTTTACCAGGGAAAAGTTGCCTAGCACTGACATGTTAGTAAGGAGGCCTGGTCAGAGACCGGGCCGCAGGGACCTTAACGCCCGGAATTACTGCAAGGTAGGATAGTCATTATTGTACCAGAATTTCTTTAAACCTTAATTATTTCTAAATAGTCACACTAACAAAGAAAATATACATCTGTAAACATTATGTAGCTTGATATCTAAATGGCAATTAATAAAATTTATTTTTGGCTTTTGCTGACTAAATACCAACCTTCCAGTGCAGTAATAAAGGAATAATTTATATATTGAGGCCATTGTACCTACATACATGTTATAAATCCAAAAATAAGAATTTCTGACCACTAGTAACAGTGTGCTACACACCACCTTGTAACATCCTCCATCCCCCCAGTGCTTACAGCACAATAGATATATTTGAGGTAGTCTTCCTCCAATACCAGAAACAACATCAAAACTCGATTGTTGTTTCCTAGCATCAGAAGCAACACGAATGATTAATTTGCATAGCTGAACTCCAAAACCTAACACACCATGGGTAATTTGCTTAAAATACTAAAATGTGGTAACCTCTGGATCTCCTAATAATTTTATAGTTTCCCGGAGAACTCTAGAATTGGTTCTAACAAGAAAGAGCAGGTGGAATTTTGTGAGCACTGAGGACTCCAAGGGTCCCCTGATTAGTGTGTGAAGAACTGTTGCTCTCTCCAGGTCAAGCCATCGCTGTAATGCTGCTTCAACTTCTTCACCTTCTTTAGCATCACATCCAGAGCTGTCAGGACCAAATAGGAGAACCTCCAACACGCACTTGACCTGTAAATTCAATAATGCACAGCTAATATAGAAAATATATATTTGTGCCCTTAAAACTACCAAAATCCACTACACAATTTGCAAAAATTTTCTAGGGTGTGCTTGATTTTGTACATTAACAATTACTTTGCTGCAGTAGCTTCTTCAAATTATTTATTATTAAATAATATTAGTAAACATAACATTATTATTCTTTTCTGGAGGGGCTGAGCATCAGCCCTAGTAGTCCTTTTAATTGCCTAGACCAAAACCTGTTCCCTCCCGGTTGGGAACCGGTGGCTGAGCGGACAGAACACAGGGCGCGTGAATCTGTGGTCCCGGGATCGATCCCGGGCGCCAGGATGCAAGGGTCATTGGTTTCTCTGCAAGGCTCTGAGGTTGGGGGCATTCAGGTGTTTATTGTTATGGGTGCACTAGGTTCGCATGTTTTTACATATAGGACGCTGTCAATGCCCTTCATAAGTGTTTATCCCGAGGACTTTATTTGGCAAGTGTATGTCATACTTGGGCGTCTTGCTTGGTCGTTACCTTCAGGATCGGGGAAGCTCAATTGGTCTTTAGTACGTCATTATGGATCGACCCACCAAGCCTGCACTTGCTACTTGCGAATCTGAGGGATGTCCATCAATACTGATATATATTGGTCATTCAGTCACCATCATAGTGCCTGTTGATGGTATACCTTCCACCCAGAGAGCTGTAATCTTTGTATTCACTGGGTCTATTCAAGTAGAGCCTTCTGGACAAGGCTTATCAGGAAGCAGCGGCATTATGGGATTATGGGATATATTTCTCCAACATTTCTTGTTTACAGCTGGGTGCATGCATGGATGCCCCAGAGCCATTCCTTAACACTAGAGATTTGTAGTGGGAGTGGCTAGTGAATTACACCTGTTCAAAGTTTACTACCCACACCCTTCTCTCCATTGTTCCATCTGACATGATTTGTCAAGCCTCTTCCTCTCCCCTCTCTGGTGAAAACCAAGTACCCAGATGAGCCAGAGAGATATTAGAAATAAAAAAAATTTAGTGTCGGTAGTTAAATGGAATGCATTAGGAAGTGATATGGCAGAGGCAGACTCCATACACAGTTTCAAATGTAGTTATGATAGAGCCTAATAGGCTCAGGAATCTGTACACTAGTTGACTGACAGTCAAGAGGCAGGCCTAAAGAGTCTAAGCTCAACCCCTGCAAGCACAACTAGGCAAGTACCTGGCAGTGGCCAGCTGTAACTAGGGGTGGAGCAGCAGAGATTGCACCACTCCATAGAGGAGGAAATAAGGCCGAGGTAAAAAATTACAGACCGATAGCCCTAACATGGCAAAATTTTTGAGAGAGTGCTAAGAAGATAAGTGGAAGATATTGGTTATGGAGATATTGTGGAATCACAATATCTCTATAACCTTGGACAACATGGTTTCAGAACGGGGTGCTCTTGCCTATCACAGTTGCTGGACCACTATGACATGGCCATAGATGCCATGAAAGACAAGCAAAACGCTGATGTAATTTACACAGATTTCACAAAACCCTTCGACAAATGTGACCATGGTGTTATTGTACACACAATGCGTTCTAAAGGAATTACCGGAAAAATGAGCAGATGGATCTATAATTTCCTGACCTAACAGAACCCAATATGTAATAATTAACAAAATAAAATCCGGACTATCAACCGTGAAGAGCTCAGTCCCCCAGGGTATTGTGCTTGCTCCAGTACTCTTCCTCATCCTCATCTCGGACATAGACAAGGACACAAACTATCGCACCGTATCATCCTTTGCAGATGATACTTTGATTTTTATGAGTAGACAACACAGAGGACACAGCAAATCTCCAATCAGATGTAAATCAGGTCTTTCAATGGGCCCCAGAAAATAGTATGGTATTTAAAGAAGACACGTTCCAGCTCCTGCACTATGGAAAAAATGAAAATATAAAAACAGAAACCACGTACAAAATGCAGTCTAATCATAACATAGAACGAAAAAGCAATGTGAAGGATTTGGGTGTACTCATGTCAGAAGACCTTACCTTTAAAGAACACAAATAAAGTAGCCGTCACAACTGCAAGAAAAATGACAGGTTGGATAACAAGACCCTTTCAAACTAGAGATGCTATACCAATGCTGGTAGTTTTCAAGATGCTAGTGCTCTCTAGAGTGGAATACTGTTGCCCAATGACAGCCCCTTTCAAAGCTAGAGAAACTGCTGACCTGAAAAGTGTGCAGAGATCCATTACTGCTAGAATCCATTCAGTAAAACGTCTAAAACTATTGGAACTGACTAAAATGCCTAAATCTGTATTCTTTTGAGCGCAGGCAGAAGATGCATAATAATTTACACATGGAAAATAGTAGAGGGGCTGGTCCCAAACCTGCACACAGAAATAACACCACATGAGACCAGAAGACATGACAGGATGTGCAGGATACCCCTGGTTGAAAAGCAGAGGTGCAATAGGTACTCAGAGAGAACCATCAACATCAGAGGCCCGAGACATGTTCATCACACTTCCACTACACACAAGGGGCATAACTGGCCGACCCCTCACAGTGTTCAAGAGAACTTTATGAACACCTCCAAATGATACCTGATCAACTAGGCTGTGATTCATACATCAGGCTATGAGCAGCCACATCCAACAGCCTGGTTGACCAGTCCAGCAACCAGGAGGCCTGGTCGAGGACCAGGCTGTGGGGACGCTAAGCCCAGAAATCATCACAAGGCAAGGTGGGTTTGCTATAACTACTAGGTGTATTATTTGCTGCTTTGTTTCTCCATTTCTTTGAGAACCATGCAGTTGTCTTTTGTTTTACTTCCTGTCTGGGTTGTTTCTTTTGTGAGGGTGATTGTAAGTATCCTCAGCTACCTGTGCCTCTTAAGGGAGAGGGATATGCAGGTTTTGGCCTCTACTCCAATATTCAATTCGATAGGATTGAGTAAACAATTTTGGCCTCTTATTACCGAGATTGGTGTTTCAACTGCAAGTCATACCTGTGTGAGTGACCCAGCTCTTTCTTGATGAAGCAACTGCAAGAGAATGTTGAAAGCGTGTTGAGAGGGCACTGAGGAAGGAATTGTGAAGTTGCCTTCTCTTGCACATTCTAAGGGATCATTGACCCCCATGAGGAGCAGAGTTGCTGCTGCTGCACACTCACACAGGGACATTAGGGAAGAACCTGTAATAGAAAAAAAGTTATAGGTCATATGTAGGAAAAAAAATTGAGCCAGAAGCCATGAAGGAAAATGTATATGCTAAATATTTATACTGGAAGGGGAACCTGGGGGTACTTTGTGATAGTCTCTTCCCCTACCTCTTCTTACATCACCAACCCCGTCTTCAGCCCCTCCACCTTTTAACCTCCTCTCTACCTTCAATCCCTTCCATTTTCCATCTGGCCTCCAACTTTGAACAGTTAAAAATATGAATTCGGTTCATTTTTTAATAAATCGTGAAAATGCATGAGTAAACGGGGGAATTAAACAAACTACAGAAAATCTATCTGCAATTTCTTTCATTTCATTTCCCCCTGGCCTATGTCTGTCCCGTACCCTAAGTCCATTCACTCTGCAAAGTTGGGCTGTGCTATCCCCCACCAAAAAAGTGTGACAACCCCATATAGACGGAAATTCTTTTATATAGATGATGTCGGTAAAGAAACGTTTCAACACTTGAGCAAAATTTACATGCATATATGAAAATACATACTGTACAATGAATTTGCGAGCTTAAAAAATCAAGGTACAACATTGTAGCTTTCCTGAAATTACAGTAATAAATGGATTATTACAGATTTCTGTGCCAGTAATATCTTTCTGTAGCAAGGGTTGTACAATCTTTTTATTCCCAGCTAAATCAACATAACTTCCCCCTAGCTCATAAGCTAACTTTATTCTTATTCCAGTACAACCAAATAGTCTAATGTCTCGTAGTTTATGTATCATTTTCAATATCCAATATCATTTTAGGCAGGCCAATGCAAATTGTCTTAATTTCATGCCGTTATGTCTTGAACCTCTTAGTAATTACAGTTATTAATCAAATGAACATTAGTGCAAATGATTATTAAATTGAAAGAGCAGAAGTATTAGGAAGCAACAGAAAAGTAAAACTACATGTAAAGGAAATCATTTCAATGATTTTTTTGTGTAATATTTAAAAAAGTTAATTCATTTTAATGTTGCTCACCAGTTTCTGTAGGAGGTACAAGTATTAATCTGGGATCACAGTCCTGTCCCTTTGTTTGGCTTCCTCGAACAACAAGGGTCAAATCAATGCAGGTTTCCTCGACACCTTGAGCTTGCAGCTGCTTAAGACCAGTGACTAACTGAAGTAGTAATAGGCAAGTGTTGCGTTCCCACTCTGCTGGAACACTTGATAACTGTGGAACATCTTCCTCTGCTATTGTCCTCAAAGTTGTTAAACTTAGAAGTGGTAAAACCCATACTGTACCTGCCGAGAGTTAATTGTTAAAATATCTATAGTATTTTATATTTCTAATTGGAAAATCTATGTAATGGTTAACTTGCAGTAGTTCATTATACAGTACTAGAGGACAAATCTTACGCAAGATTTCTCAACATGGTGGTAATGTACATACCATGCGTTGACTTTCCTCTTGTAATATATTTGTGAGAGAGCAGGTGGCTGGGAAGTTCATCTTTAAAGGTAGCAAGGGGCATAGGCGTCAACAGATGATGAGCGTCTACTTTAGTTTCAGGTGTAAGCATCAGAATAACCTCACGGCCACGTACTTCTCCAACATAAAAGAGTCGGTGCCCAGCTCCTACAATTATGTCATCATCTATAGCGACATCTTCCCATCGAGACACTCCAGAAGTGATGTCCTCATACCCCGCGGGGCAACAATTATTACACAACTGAAATGTAACATGTGGGTAATGTCCTTAGAATGTAATACTAATACAACTGATCTTATAAAATTGAATCTAATAAAATATTTTAAATACTGTACTAGTACTCTATAATATTGCTTTACATTAAATATAGTGTATAAGAAAAGACATGTTGAAAGATATGAAGTCATACTTACTTGATCTAGCATGTTAGAGAGCGCCTCAAGGTTAGCAGAGATTACAGCACCGTACTGGTCTTCCAGACTTCGGTGTGTTATTGCCGAAGTACGCCGAACACTCAGACGACCCGTCTTCTCCTGGCGTGAAGACAGCGCAGAGGTTGTATCTTCAATCTGCAATAACAACAGATGTTAGTTTTAGAATAAAAATAGATTCCCATCAGTTAAATTATCTCCATATAACTTCAGATTTTACACACGGTTAATATACATACACGGTATTTAAATTTATGTAAATATGAGTCATGTATCCCATGATAAATCTTCATACAATTCAAAGTGCATCTTTAACTTCAAAAACATTACTGTGCCATATTTAAACAATATGAATATGTAATAGATGTGATGTCAGTCATAAGTTTTAAAATTCTAGTCTTCTAGAACTTAAATATTACCTCTTTTTTTTCCTAGCATAACATGTGGGCTCACCACAATAAGAGTAGACCTTATTTAGGGGCTTCAGAAAGCCCTTAACCCTTAAAACTGCTCACCCCCTTATTTTCAGGTCAATTTCATGGCACCTAACTGATGCAATTTTTGTAATAATGCCCAGGCAAGCAACTAAGGCTTTTGGATTTTTTCCCCAGTATGGCAAATGATTGCCAGATCTCCAATATATAATTATATCCGCATAGAATCTTCAGGAGTTTCAAATATCACGAGGCACATTACATCTCCCACAGGTGACTCGAGCATCGTCTGTATCTAAAGGACGGGAGCAGTTTAATGGGAACACTGCACATCCACAAATGATCTAATCTCATCTGTTTCACCAAGTTGCTGTCAGCACGTGTGGGATTTTTTCACCTTCATGTTTTCTGTAGCAATGTACAGTATACTGTACAGATGTATCTTAACAAATTACTGTATTATTCTTTAAATTTATTATAGTTTTGTACCATTAGCTATACAGTACATATATAAAATGTAAGATAGGATTCTGTAGCACAGTGATCAGTGGGGTTGGATCATAACTGACAAGATTTAGGTCCAGTTCCTGTGTAGGACAAACATTATTGGGCAAGTTTCCTTTAACCTCATGATCTATTCACCTAACAATAAATAGGTACCTGGGAGACAGGCAAGTGTTGGGTTGCATTCAAGGAAAGGTCAGTAGTTGGCCTAGTGGGACATGTCAACCTTAACAGGCATCCTGTCCCCGACAATGTGAAGCAGAACACTGTTTTAGTCACCAGCATGTTGCCAAAATCAGTTCAATCAATCATTTCCCTAATTTAAATACTATGAGTATTGAAACTGCTCTATTCATGTGAATGGCAATAATAATTTATAACCAAATTACAGCACCAATTGTTAGGTAGTTTTTTCTTGATAGCTGTAATGAAAGGATTCATTTTCTTTAATTTGTAACATACTGTAAACACACATAAGCCACCGCTTGTGTTGGATAGTTTGAACTGGCAATGAATAGGATGCAGCAAGTTTGCATCTCATTAGTATCTAACTCTGTCCTAGACTTTATCTAATAGGCAAAACTGATACTTGAATGGGAGGAAAATACTCCATGATAAACCTATTTTATGGATTATAATATTACACAGTCCATAGCATGTAGGTGATGTGCAACTCTGCAGGCATATAATTTCTTAACCCATTATCTGCAAGACAACTCTCGTGTTTAGTCAATGACACTTATTAATCTCCTCACCTATCTACATCTGTAAATGAGAATGTGTGAGTGTCTGTCCAAGGTTGGAGGCCAGACATTTTGGGTTAGCCTCATTAAACTTTGCAGATTTATGAGTGATTGTATGGAGTGTGTCTCAGGGAGGTCAGGGTTGGCCCACATCCTCGCCCTTTGAAGGGAGGTCTAATTCTATGCTACTCTCTTGAAATTAGTGGATATGAAATGTGTCACCAAAGCCTGTAGATTTTAGCATTCAATAACGTATTCAGATACCGACATGCAAAACGAATGTTTAGATGACAAATTTGCATTCCGAGCCCAACCTTTTGGTAACAGTGATGCAGATAATGTGAATGACTAAAGTGATGTGGTGAGAAGGGAAAGGTGTGCAAAGGGAGCAATGGGGTGATGTTCTGATGATCAGATGGGTGACCTGCAATACTCTTGCAGCTACACAAGAGTGTGTGAGTGTGTTTGTGTGTATGTGTGATATTTGTGGGGGCAGAGATGGGAAAGAGTGTGTAGATTTTTAGTGAAGAATGTGTGAAGTACAATGGTTACTGTGAAGTAACGATTCCCAATGGTGCAGTGGTAAAATACATCATTTGGCTAGCCAAGCCCAGAAAATTTGGCTAGCCGAGCCCAGAACCGTTGGCTAGCCAAGCTCAGAGCATTCGACTAGCCAAGCCCAGGGCCTTTTGCCAGCAAAGCTTAGGGCCTTTTGCCAGCAAAGCTTAGGACCTTTTGCCAGCAAAGCTTAGGGCATTTACCTACTACAGTACAGTACTGTGAGCACAAGATATATTAATTTATGGTTTAACAGAACAAAGTGCTGGCAACAATGTTGAGATAAAGGGGGTACATTCTTTTCTCTTTATAAGCACAACGTGTGTATCTGATGAAGCCCTTGCATGCAAAATGCATGTTACAAATTAAGTTTACTCTTGACATTTCTCTTCAGTATATTAAGCAATGGTCAGTTTTGACTCACGTGATAGCCTCGCCTGGGTGTTTGGTACACATCCTCACTATAACACGAGGAAGATGTCAAGGTACAGGTTGATGCTCCTACAGCTATCTGTGTTACCTACAAGTGAAAAGATAATAAAGTAACATTTAGTATTTTGTTGTATTCTAAACACGGTTTAGGCAAAAAGCCTATTGTTTACTATGATACAGTTCCTTCAGTTAAGGAGCCAGTCGTAGATGCCCGAGGTGGTTTGGCATCTCGCTTGTTAATCTTCAACGTTGCCTCCATTTTTCTATAACATTTCACCCCTCCATACTTGTTAATTCCCAAGTGCAACACTTCCAAAACTCCTGTATATTTTTTAACACTTTTTGCAGGCCGCTCCAAGCAACAGCCTAGTGGACCAAACTCTCAAGTCAAGCCAGGCTTGACTAGAGAGTTTGACTCTGAGATACTCTTGACTTGAGAGATTTGACTCTACTCCCCAAGCCGGGCTTGGGGAAGAGAACTCCCAGAACCCCATCAAGCAGGTATTAAACTTGCATACAGTACATTCTCATTAATACAGTACAGCAGATAGCAACAAATTAAACAACGTGATAGGTTTAGTAACGGTATGCTCTTTCAAAGCGACTAATACACAGCATTTTGGACAAGTTTTTAAACATAATGATCGGACAATATAATGACAATTTGCAGTGATTTAGCAGTGTAATCAATTTTAAATTGCATGAAACTAGCAGATATATTCTAGTTAACATGTATGCATTTACTGTACTAGTACAGTACTGCTATACGATTCAATGTAATGATAGTATTTCACATTGCAAGGTGGTGACAATGAGAAATTATATGAAGGAGCCACATGTTAGATATGATGGTGCTTATATGAACCAGTACAATAATTCTTGGGTAAATGTGACATAATACTGCAGCTAATAACACTGGTGGGGTACTATGAGGAAATCAGGTGCTTCTGTACTGTTTAATAAAGTAAACAATAGTAAAATGTAATAGTACTGGTACACATTACGTGTATTTATATATGGTACATACAGACACGCACACATACATCGATAATGATAATAATAATTCATTGTCAGGGGACAGGCAGCCAGTTTATATATAAGGTACATGTTAGGCTTATATGAAGGTCTCCCCTAGGGTCTAATTACAGACCCTCTCCAGGATGCAACCCCACAACAAGCTAACTAACTTCTTCGTACCTGTTTACTGCTACGTGAACAAAGACATTAGGTGATAGGAAATGTGCCCAGCCATTCTCTCCCACCCGGGATTCAAACTCAGAACACTCAATTGCTCCTCAATAGATATATTACACACACACACACATACTATACAGTATATTGTGCAAAATTTCCCGAGTTATACAGTACCACATTATTTTGTCCACAATTGAACTTGCTATCGTTGTTTACTTAAACAATAAATGTGTATCATTAGCTGCATTCAACTGTAATGACACCATGGTATACCATGGTCTCTTGAATGTCCATGTGTCAATGCATGTTATACCTTATATGTGGCCATAGACACTGTGCAACTGTATAATATTTATGTTTTAATCAGCATTCCTAGCATCTCACCACAGTAGACAAGGGAAGCTGTGCTGGAATAATGTATCCATCAGGAGTCTGGACGTCTTGAGGAGATTTGGGTCGTGCCTCTGGAGGAAGAGGAGTGTCGTAAAGCACTGGCGACGATGACCGCAACCCACCACCACGCTGCCAGGTGTTAGTGCAGTTAGAGCACAATAGCCAATTTTTCTACGGGATTGCAAGGGGGCAAAGAAGTTATTTCTATGCTACAGGAAGTGGACAGGCAAGAGTGGTCAATTGAAAAATTGCAAAGAGGTGAAAGCAGCATGTCAAAGATGATAGCTTTTTGTTCTCTGGTTAAAGTACAACGGCAGCAAAGCAAAAACAAAATCTTTGTATTAAAAGATTATATAATCAAGGTCACAGAGAATGGAAGTGCAAACTACTACAGAAACCAGAGAACATAAGAAAGTGACATACAGTACAAAGTAAGTAGAAGGAAAGGCGAGGACAACTAAGTGAAGACATTGAAGTAGCAAGAAAATGATAAGAGGAGATTAAGCATCAGAGGAACAAGCCAGTACAATATGGTGGTCAAGCAAATTAAATAACGAGAATCTAAGTTATGGTTAATGCTAAATTTGGAAATGCAAATACAGTACTATCATACAGTCTCAATTAAAGCCATATAAAGCTAAGAAATTAACTACAGTAACATAGCAAAAGTTGAAGGCATTATCTTTTATTCTACAATACTATATTAATATTAATCTACATTGCTGTTAGTTATAAAATCTAGCTTAACTACTACTATTTCAGACACACAGAATGGGTATCAGAGAGCAAAAATAAAGTTAGGAAAAGCACCAAGACACACCTGACTTACATTGACAACACTGACATCATCTGAACCCGTCGTGTCGTAGTCATCACTAGCGAGGTGTTGTGGTCGGGCGGGTGCTGGACCCTTAGCTGCTCTCGCACTGCTCATGCTGCTGCAACTGCTACTGGTGCTGTCCTGCTTCTGGTGTCTGCCCAGCCTCTGTGTAGCCTGCTGAGCCGCTTCCTGTGCAGCCTGCTGCAAGGAACTACATGTGAGTCCACAGTTATCATATAATAAACTGATCTGCGGTAATTAGCTCCCAAGACGTCTTCCCTGAACTTCTTATTTTGAAACATTCATTCATTATTATTATTATTATTATTATTATTATTATTATTATTACTACCTAGTCTCCCAGTCATTGGGTGGGAAGGCACCAGCCCAGAGAAAAAATTACCCACTAGAGTGGTCATCCCCAGAACTACGATAGAGCAAATTCAAGGTAGAATGACCAATTAGTTTTATATAAAATTGAATTACCCTACTGTCTTAAATGGAAGTGTAATTGACCATATAGTTATCTTGTTTGTATATTTAAACTCACCCCTGACTGGGTGTTCACATTACACAATGTTCCATTGTAATTTCTATGGCTAATAAAAATTTATGACATAAGTTCAGAGTTAGAAAGATTACGTAAACCATCATTTCAAAAGGGTTAATTTGCCTAGACAAGGAAAAGGGGTGAGGTTGTTTTAACCTGAAGGAGCTGTGGTGGCTGTGGCGCTCTTCTCTTCTCACGATCGTCCTCACCCCGGATGCTGGCTGTCCTCCCTGGCTTGCGTGGGGTGAAAGGGGCACGGACATCCCCTGAAATACAACACCAATGGGTCAGGCTTGACTGCTGAGTGGCTGTGCTACACATATATATACACACACACACACTTATGATACTTGACTCACTGTTACCACACATGTCAATACAAGTCCGTAAATAACCTATAACTTACCTTGGACAAAGTAGAATTCATGATGGATCTGGACAGTAAACTACCACAGGCAGAGCACATTTATGGCCTTGTGTGTGAGGAGCCTACACTACACTACACTACACTTGTAAACCTCAAAATTGCTTTTAAATACATGGAAGGAGGAAGACAAACAATTATTTACTACAGTCACGAGACCAAAATTGGAACATGCAGCAATTTTATGGTGTCCATATCTGAACAAAACACAGAAGGTACAAGACATGCTACCAAATGATTTCCAGATTTAAAAAACAACTGAGGAAAGACTTCAGGTATTAAACATGTTAAAACTAGCAAATAGAAGGAAAGAGATATCAGCCGATCCCATACCGATAATTGGGTCCTGTAGGGCAGTACTCGTCTAGTTGTACTTGCCTAGTTGTGCTTGTGGGCCTCCTCTAAACAGTCGATAAATTCGTGTATAGATTCCCGAGCCTACTGGGCTTTATCATATCTACATTTGAAACTGTGTATGGAGTCTGCATCCACCACATCACTGCTTAATGTATTCCATTTGTTAACAACTTTGACACTGAAAAAATCTTTCTAATGTCTCTGTGGCTCATTTGAGCCAGTTTCAACCAATGTTCCCTCTTTCGTGATCCACTCATGCTAACTTATCTGCCTTTATCCACCCCATGGGCAATGTCACTAAATCGTTTCCTTCCATCTTATTCCTCTGTTTATCTAGCAGTAAATAGATGCCCAGGAGATACACAACTGTTGTGGGTTGCATACTGGGGAAGGTCAGTAAAGCGGGGAAGGTCCTTCCCTGTAACAATCACACACACACCTCACCCCTTAAACACATCTTCCTTCCCTCCAGCATCAAACAAATGCTCCTTCCTTCCTCAAACATTGAAATGACTTCTACCTTCCTCGGCAAACACGAAGGCTTTTCTCGTCCCCTGCACATCTCTGAATACACAGTCAGTCTCACCACTGCTCTTGCTCAATACAAACAGCTATCCTATCCTCGAGCGTTACATCAACATGCCCCTGTCCACCTAGCAGTAAATAGGTACCAGACAGTTAGCTAATTATTGTAGGGTTGCATTCTGGGGAGAGTCAGTAGTTCAAAACCGAAAATTTGAAAACCGATACAAATTTTCCCATAAGAAATACTGTAATGTAAATTGAATTAATCCATTCAAAACCCCAAAAATATAAACTTAAAAAAAATATTTTGTACATACTACTAATATTTTGTACTACAGTATGTACAAAGTACTGTATATCTAACCTTTATTCAAGATTCTTGTTGCCGTATGGAAGACGGTGAGGAAGATAGGTGTTAGTGTTTGGAAGGGGAGTCCCCATCCATTAAAACATCAGGCAGTGATGACATTTCTGGGGTACTCTCTCTTACGTTTTAAAGACATACCACTAGGACCTGGTTGTGGCTTGCCGCTTGCTTGTCTTACTAAGAATCTGTCTATAAGACACTTTTTTTGCTACATTTTAACACTTGTCTCTAGCAAGACCTCACATTGTCTCACTATGAATGTTCACTTATTTTTCCTCTAGCTTCATCCTCAACTATTTTTTCTTAGGTTGAACTTTACCACTGACTTTCTTGGAACCCATAACATGATATAATAACTTAGGTTCAGAAACCAAAAAAAGCACAAAAACAATGAAATTCTTCACAAAGAATTCAAGCAACTAGGTGGGAGACTGAAGCACACCATGTGCTCAGTCAGCCCATACGTGTAACAACAAACTCGAGCACTGAGGCAAACCTCGAATACCGGGTTGAATTTTTCAAAGAAATTGAGCTCAAGAACCGAAATATTCGAAAACCGAGGTTCCATTGTGTATGTAAATATGTAAGTATATATGCATGTACACAGGTTTCCTGTCCCCCCCAACAAAATGAATTTAGCACACAATCTACTCACCAAGGTTGGCATAGACAGAGTCCTTGGTCAACTTGGGTGGTTCTGGCCTGGGCGGGCCAGCTTTGGTACCAGCATTGCTGAGTGTACGAGTTGGTGGGGGTGGACGTTGTGGGCGTGCAGGCATGTCTGTAGTAGAGGAGTGGTCATGAAGGCGTGCGTGGGTCAGGTCACACGACGTGGAGGGTGTCAAGTCAGACAGGGTGGAGTATAAGTCGCCTGCTTGCACACCCTCCAGGGAGACCTTTCTTGGGGGTGGAGGGGGCTTGGGTCGGCCTGAAAACAACACAGATATTGAATGATATAGTGTTTGTGAATGCTTAGACTGTTCACTACATAGATAATGAAATAAAAAATACAATAAAATGGCACCCCCCTCACACCAAAGAAATTCTTGAAATCAGCAACTTCAAGAACATGGGGTCATAGATTTAAGCTAAGAAAACAAAAGTGCTGAAAAAATATTAGAAAGTTTTATTTTGCAAATCAAGTGGTAGAGGGTTGGAACAAGTAGAAAATACTGGAGGGACAGGTCCCAAATCTACACAGTCAAAATAACAACATACTGGAGTGAATGATATGGAAGAAAATGCAGAATAGAACCAGTGGAGAGCAGGGATGCCATAGGCACAATCAGAGAACACTGTATAAACATCAGAGGTCCACGGTTGTTCAACATCTTCCCAGCGAGTATAAGAAATATTGCCAGAACAATCGTGGACATCTTTAAGAGAAAACACTAGATCATTTTCTCCAAGGAATGCCTGGACCAACCGGGCTGTGGTGGGTATGTGGGCCTACGGGCTGCTCCAAGCAACAGCCTGTTGGACTAAACTCTCACAAGTCAAGCCTGGCCTCGGGCCGGGCTTGGGGAGTAGAAGAACTCCCAGAACCCCATCAAGCAGGTATAGTGAGGGAAGGCAGCAAGTGGCATGAACTGGAAGAGGTGGTAGTGAAAGCTTTCTCCATACACAGCTTTGAGAGTAGATACGATACAGCATTTGAATGTCAAGAGGAATAAAAGCACCTTTGGACACTAGTTGAAACAAAGAACTTTAACGTTCTAGAAAGATTATCATAAAAACATCAATTAATTATAGATTTAATGCAGATATTAAAAGATAACAAAATAAATTACTTTAAATATATGTTGGGTGAGCATGTGTTTTTGTTTAAACTGTGAACTCTCAAGTGCAAAAAAATATTCTTTAGTACATTTGTAACACTCAAGACTCCTGACAAGATCCCCTTGCAAGTAGGGCATCAACGTCAGGGATGTGATACTAGGGAATGTGTGTTACAGGTGTGATGTAGAGCAGGCAATACCTTGTCCAGACAACGTGTGATGAGTTGTCTGTCTGTCTGTCTCTCTCTCTCTCTCTCTCTCTCTCTCTCTGAATAATGAGATTGGCTTTCCAATGTTGTAAGAAATAGTTCTTGAATTAGTTATCGAGACAACAGTCCCCAATTAAAATAAGAAATCCATGTTGTTAGTGTTTTAAACTTTAATTAATGTCAGTCAATAATAAAAACTTGTAATTGAGATCCATAATTCCTAGCTAGGCAGCAGCATAAATGCATTTTACATTCCCAATGCATCATATATGACGCAATTTGGATACAGGTTTGAGATACCAGCCACCGACACTTTGAACAAAGGAACATTAGAAGTTCCATTAACTTCAAGGATGCTACCTAACCCTAAATCAATAAAGAATATTGAATAAACCAAAGGAACACGCATACCAGATTTAAACAATTCACATATTTCTACTAATGGGTTGCACCACCCCTAAACTAAGCAGGTAATTCACATGCCAATGTGTGGCACAGTATTGTGGCACAGTTTGATCACAATTCAAACTATGCAAACTAGAAACATATCAAAGTATATTCCCTGATAAAAATACAATATGAATGACGTTAAATAACATATCCATGGTAATGGATTAATGAGATGAGAAAGTGAAAATCAGCATACAGCAACATTCCACAAAGATTATAGAGTAGTAGCAAACGTTAAACCATTATTAAAACTAGTGAGAATGGCAGGGCGTCACGGGCTACAGCTGGCCGTGGGGAAGCTGCTCCCACAATCACAGCCATTGTTGGCTTGATGGCGGGAATGTCGTGTTGCCCCTCACCCCACTCACTTTCCACTAAATTCATAATCTTGAGAATAGTCATGCAAGTGAGAAACGAACTCCATAATTGAATAAAAAATGTGTGAGGCTTCTGCTAGACCTACAGAACATGTAGGTTGACACACTACATCCATACTACATGGGGGAACAGCTGGGGGTAGAGTGAGACCAGACATGCTTGTGATATGAATGAAGATTTATAGGAATTGCATAGTGTTTCAGTAAGAAGAACATTTTCTACAAAGGAATGTTCTTGTAGTTTTTTCAATGTTGAACAGACAGAGTGGTTGTGGAGTTGCTAGGATAAACAGGGAAATGGGGCTAGAAGTGGATTTTAAGTTTCAATGCATTTCTGATTGACAAGAGAGTAATTTGTGCAAGCAAAACAGAGTAAAGCAAGGCGAGGAAGTGATTGGTGTCATAAAAGTTCTGGTTAAGAACAATATGACATATGCAGCTCTAGAGTAACCCATGAATGAGTGATACCATCTTACCTGAAGCGCACTAAGGATGACACATTCTGGTGTTGTATAAGCATAGCAAAAATCAGGAGTTAAGACAGATATGAATACTCTCAGAACCATGTATGGAGTGTGCCTTGGATTGGCTTGGCTATATTGAACAAGTTACCGGATTTACCCAAGGATCACTACTCTAGTGGCCTCGACGAGGACAAGAAGCCAGCGGCTTGTTGAAGGCCCCCCCCCCCTTCCACCCCACCATTTGTTCCATTTCTGTCCAGCTGGATTTTGAAATTTGGCAGCGCTTTGGCATTTATGCCTTTGGCAGGTAGACGGTTGTCTGGGTTTAAAAGTACAGTATGGGTGAAAAGGCAGCTCCTGTTTTCCATCCTACATTGTGGCTTTAGCTCGAAACTGTTGCTCCTTGTTCATGTTGCATCTGACAATTCGAAGAAGTGGTCTGGATCAATATCCTCCAAATTGTTCAGTATTTTAAGTCTCTATAAAGTCAGCAGTGTCATATCTGATTTGCAGTGTTGTTAGTCTTGTGGCCCTCAACTGTTCCTGGTATGAGAGTCAACTTAGTTCATATACTCAATTTACTATGATTTTAGTCGCCTGGTGTTGAACTCTTCCCAAAGGAGATGTGTCTTTCCATGTTAGGCTACAACAATCCAGGTGTGGGTGCACCAGAGTTTTATGTAGTTGTACAGCTGCCTTCTTTTCCTTGAAGTCAAAATTTGGTTTGACTATTCCTAGGATTTAGTTTGCATTTTTTACTGCTGCAGCAGAGATATTTTGTTCATCATGCACCTAATACTCACCCTGTGGGTGGAGGTGAAAAAAAGTTACAGCAGCACATCATGGGCTCAGGAACTGTACCCCAAAATTCATTTACCTATGCAAGTTACACTCTTGATAAGCTAGTTACACAGATTAATGCATCAACAATGGGTACAATGACAATTACAGTCTCTTAAGCTAATCATCTTATATTTACAGTATAAATGCATAAAATTGCACATGTAATAAATTATAAAGAAAATTAAGGAAGACTGATTTGGCCAAATAAGACTGCAGCAGCACTAACCTTCCGAGTTGTAGCCAAGGTGGTGGTGTGGGGAAGAGGTGCTGGTGAAGCTGGTCCCAGACTCCCGACGCTCCACACCACACTCCTGCAACATCACACGGAGCGCTCAATCACAAGCAAGAGATCGAGGAAGTATAGTTATCATTAGCAAATAGTATTGACTTAAGGCACTGCATGGCATCTGCATGGTCATTGATGTATGAGAGAGGAGTGGAACAAGTGGCCGTCAGGTAGATGTAACATCGCTCACAAACTGGTGCCTGTCACCGAGTTAAGGAATTTATAAACCTACACCATGGCACTGATAAAACCTATGCCATGGAATATATACTAATGAACAATATGATCTTCATTAGGTTCTTGGGACAAACATGACATACTGTAAAAGCAATTAACACTGAGGTTGGGTTTACATTTCTTACTAAATAATGTGTTGGTGAACTGCCTTATGTACGAACTGGGAGCAACTGTGGCAACACTCACTCTTCTGAGGAAGGAGCTGTTCTTCTGCAGGGGCGAGGCGGCAGCGGTTGTGGTGGTGGCCGTCACCAGGGGACTACTGGTGCAGGCTGACGCTGACACAGTCATGGGTATGGTGATGGGCGTGGTGAGGCTCACAGACGTGGTGTTAATGGTGGTGGCTACGGACCCCAGAGGTAGAGAGGCAGCAGGAGGCACCGTCACGCTGGATCCCCCCAGGGAGGACGAGCCGTGGGAGGCCTCGGACCTCTTGCTGGCCAGTGATGGAGCGGGAGATGCCTGCAACACACCGCCTTGTTATTCTCAAACTACTCATGGTCATTCTTTTGTTATAAACAGCCTCCTGGTGCTTCGGAGCTCATTAACTGTTTAATAATTGTAAACAAAGCCGCCAAAAATTGAGAAAAGATGTACAGGTTCGTAAGTGCTTTCGTGAATCTGGCCCCAGAACAGGAACTCACCTGTATGGTCGAGGCGCTGGGGTCTTCCAGCTTGGCACTCAGCTGGGGTGGAGGGATGTAGCCATAGATGCCTGTGTAGTCGTATATTGGCGACGTCTTCTCCGGCCGCGCGATCACCTGACACATGGAACATCACACACAATAAAATTTCCATTGAGAATCGCCTCATTGTTGTTCCTAAATGATAATATGTAAACTATACTTGTATATACACATGCATGGGAATAGTAGACGACTAATAAATCCTGTTTTAGCAGGATTATAGTGTTTCCTTTCCATAACTCATGTTATTGTGCCTTAATACTGTACTGGTTTTCCCTGGAACACGACCCGCAAATCTTAATCAGGACCCAAATTACTGCTGAATGAACAAGGGCAAGGAAGGAACTATTAGGGGGAAAGCGCCAAGTCATTACGACTATATAGCACGGGGAAGGGATCAGGATAAGGATTTGGGATGGGACGGGGGGGAAGGAATGGTGCCGAATCACTTGGACGGTCGGGGATTGAACGCCGACCTGCATAAAGCGAGACTGTCGCTCTACCGTCCACTCCAAGTGCTTGGGCTGAACAAGGGCAAACAGAAGGTAGACATATCATACCTCGACACCATTCTGGTTGTAATCGAGCGGGTGGATGATGGTAAGTCTGCCCTTCTTGGCATCCCTAGCCAGCCGCTTCTCTTGCTCTTTGACTGCCCGTCGCTCCTCATCCTTCCCGCCGCCACCTCCAAGACGCAGCAGCTTCTTCAGTGAGAACCTCGATGACGAGGTCTTCTTGTTACTGCGGTCTCTTCCTCTGTCGCTACTGGAGTCTCGCTTCGCCGTCGGCGGCGACGCTGGCCGGAAGAACCCTACAGAAAGAGAACAGGACATCACATGAGAACAATGCAGTAGGCCTACTGATCCATGCTAGATAAATCCTTACACCCTATCATCCTTTCCAGAATACAGTACTCGCTTCCACCACGCTACTCGGCACACTGATAAAATAAATAAAATAAAAATTTACACACATGCAGGCGATGAGTCACAATAACGTGGCTAAAGTAAGTTGACCAGACCACACACTAGGAGGTGAAGGGACGACGACGTTTCGGTCCGTCCTGGACCATTATAAATAAATAAATAAATAAATAAATAAATGTTTATTTAGGTAAGGTACATACATATAAGAGATTTTACAAAGATTGATGGAATTATAGATAGAGCTAGTACATATAATGCCTAAAGCCACTATTACGCAAAGCGTTTCGGGCATGAAAAACATTAATGACTAAATCTTAATACCATTTTCAAGTCGATTGAGAATGGTCCAGGACGGACCGAAACGTCGTCGTCCCTTCACCTTCTAGTGTGTGGTCTGGTCAACATTTATACACATATAAAATCTCATCCACTACCACCTGATAAAACCCAACAAAAACATCTTCGCCAAACTCACCAGATCTACCGAAGCTGAATTTGGAGGAGGAGGAAGATGTTGGCGCGTGAAAGCCAGTCCCGGCCATGTTTGGCGCCATATTGACGACGTGGTCGGTGTTGCGGGGCACGGAGTGAGAACGGGTTGCCAGGGGTTTGCAGGGCACGGGGCTGCCGGAGGGGACCATGCTGGGTACCTGGTACACCTGGCTGCCCAATGGGGAGGCACTCATCATGCCCAGGGCACTCGGGCAATCATACGTTGCTGTAAGAGGGGGGCCAGACACAGTGAGGTCACAGGTCTATGTTGCTATGGAGATGAATGTGTGGGTGTGAGTATATACATATATGTATACGAACAAACAAACCATCCCTAACTTCCCCGCCCACACTTAGTTTATTTAAGGAAAATGCCACACAAGACAAGGCAGCAGAAGGTGCAACTAACCTTTAATCTCGTTGGTGCCGATGGCGCCGATGGAGTTCCTGTAGAAGGGTACAGCTGAAGACGACCTCTCAGCTTTCCTCAAGGTCGGGTGCTCTACGTCTCCCTCCTCTTCCTCCTCATCGTCGTCGTCATCATCATCAAAGTCGTCGGTAAAGGAGGAATAAGATTCACCATCATTGCTGTCCCCCTGAATTGCTGCAGAGGTTTCCTGTGGGCTCTCACTGTGCGCCTCTTTTGGAGAGGAGGTTTCCAGAGGCACAGACAGCTGAGTCACCAATGGCGTTGTATCCTCCAAAGTCTCTGTTGGTCCAAAGTGCTCCTGTTCCTCCTCCCCTGCAGGCGGTCGAGGCGCGGACCGCTTGTTCGAGCTGGATCTTGTGGCTTTGGTACCAAAATCCAAAGCGGCGGAGAGCAAGGAGCGGTTCGCTTCGAAGGTGGACCTGGACTGGTGTCTAGTGGACTCTTGACGACTCGCCAAAGGAGACTCCAGGGATCCCTGACCCAACTCCATATCACAGTTTGTGTTTGCTTTTATACTGTCATCGATCTCGTGGTAAATGGTGACGTCGTCATCATGCTTCGTCTCGCATGACGACCCGGAGGAAGAGGAGTTTCTCGTTGTTGAAGCACTTGAGACTATCGTGACTGGGACGTCATACACTGCCTCCACCGGGTGCCGCCCACCTAGGGAAGGTACTGAGGGCGCTTGCATGGTTGGAGGTGGTTTTTTCTGCTCGGCAGCCAATTTATACACAAGCCCCGGTCTACCTTCTGGCTGTGAAGGTGAAGACGCCTCCAAAGCTCCTGATGCGGAGGAGGCCGTTTCAGCCCTGTCTTCCGCATGTAGAGTTGAGAGGTTAGGTGTCGAAATAGCTCCTGAAAGGTTCCCAATTGGAACTTTTGGGGTGATGGGTGATGGCGTTGCATATATCCTCGACCTGCTTCCTGGTGGCTTAAGAGGTACTTTGGGTTTGTCTCTCAATATTGGAGGTTTGGGCGTTATTACAGGTTTGGCTCCTGGAAGACCCTTGAGACAAGACGTCGAGGCATACAGAGCCGACTTCTGGATCCCTGCCGTCGGTGTTGGAACTTCTGGCTGCGACTTTATATCCCGCAGGAAATCTGAAGTCTCCTGAGTATGCATGGCTGATGGAGAGTTGTAGGTGTCGTCGTACATGTTTCGTGTAGGGGACGAGTGAAGGAATGAGTTCTGGGGCGAGGTCGTCGATATCAATATGGGCGTCCCAAAGGTCGTCATAAGGCTAGATGTGCTTCCTTGTCGGCTTGCAGGAGTTTTGGGGTTTTCTGGAAGACTCTGATCACTGCAGGAAGATCTTGGGGTTTCTGGAAGACTCTGATCACTAAACGTTCCTGGAAGACTTTGATTTGATTGCGTTCTTGAAGCTTCAGCGTGACTATGATCAGATAAGTTCCCTAAAGTATCTGAAGTAATTTGATTGGACAAAGTTCTTGAAATCTGTATGTGACTGTAATTAGATGGTGTTCTTAAGGTATATTGTTGAAGGTCACGATTAGATGAAGTTTTGTTAAGTTCTAGATTATTCTTATTCGAGGAAGGTTTTCTGGGAACTTCTGGAAGACGTTGATTGGGTAAAACTCTGTTAGTCTCTGAAAGATTTTGATTAGACAGTGCTCTGAAAGATTCGGGAAGACCTTGATTTATTGTGGTTTTGCAACTTTCTGGTTGAATTTGATAAGTGCTGCTGGAAGGCTCTTGAATTGTCTGATTACTTATATTTCCAGACGGTATTGGAAGCGACTCGCTGGAAAGTGTTGTAGAGGTATCTTGATGACTGTGGTCTTGGGAATGTGTAAGGCTTTCAGTTCTTTGTTTCGAAGAGTTCCTTGTGCCCTCTGTTGAACTTTCTGCCGAGTGTGGCTTGGCGAGTTTTTCTTCATCTTTGCCATTTGAAGTTTTGGAGTCCACATCAAGTTCTCTCTCTACTCCGGGTTTTATATCATCAAATAATTTTTGCTGCACTAAAGCAGAGGAAGATTTTAAGATCATATTTCCTGGAATTACTGAAGCCCCTCGAGAAGAAGTTTCTATTTTTTTGTGGCATTCAATGGGTGATGGGGACTTGCTACTTGCTGTGAGGATTGGACTTGTTCGAGGCTTACAAGTTCCCGGAGGACTCCCTTTTGGAGAGGTCTTGGGATTTTCTGGTGTAGTTAACTGAACTGGATCATTTGTAGCTTGTCGCTGACTATGACCCATCAGGGATTTTCTAGGGGATGAAACTGGGGCCTTCCTAGTTGGATTTTCTGTTTCACTGCCAACTGCAGAAGAACTTCCCTTGGTGAGTGTACAGGGTTTGGCACTGTCTACATCTTTATTGAGAGTATTTTGATTTTGTTGTACCTTGTGAGATGGAGTACCTTCACTTGGTGCCACAGGAGATGGCGTTCCAAGATCCGATGATGGTGATAGTGATGGTGGTGACAGTGATGATGGTGATGATTCTCTTTCACAATCTGAATTAAATGACGTTTCAACAGCAATATCCTCCTGTGTTTCATCATGTTGACTGTCGTCAATATTCACAGTGTTCACCTGAGTTTCCTGCCTTACTTCTGCTGACTTGACTGTTTCATCCACGACCGGTACACACATATCGTCTATAGAGGTAACTTTGACTTTCTTTGTCTGCTCCTGGAGAAACACTTCGTCAATAGAAGTGATCTTCCCCATGTTGGTTTTCAGCTCCCCTTCTAACACGCTGGACTTTTCCACCATCTCATCCTCCCTGGCGACGTACTTAGGTTTGATGCCCTTCAGAGGGACCTCTTCACCGTCCTCCGGGATTCCCGTTCTGACCACTTCGCCGTTTTTCATAGGAAGGACCTGGTTGACGCGAAGGTCATTGTTATTTCTAGCGATCAGCGGCTTCGTTGAGACCAACGGTGGAGAGCGTTTCAGCTTCACTTTAGCTTCCTGTTTGTCGTCTTTTTTCTCTTCTTGCTTTGCCTTTTCATTCTTCAGTCGATTTTCCCTCCCCAGTTTTTCCAGTGCCTCAATTTCTGCAATGATCATCTTCCTCTTCTCTTCTAGTTCTTCGACGGACGGGAGCAGCTCATCAATGTCCTTCTTCAGATTATCATTGTCTGAATTGAATTCTGTGTTCTTGTCCGTTAATTGTCTCAAGGCCCGCTCGTCTGGGGTCAGGTCTGCTAACTTATCGTAGTCATCGTCATCGTCCTCGATGTCGTCGTCATCGTCATCGTAGTCCACGTCGCCGCCATAACCAATAATTTCCTCCAACTTTGGATTGAAGGTTATGGATCCGCGCTTGCCCTTCGGAGCTCCGGAATGTTTTAGGATGCTCACTGGAGAGCGTTGGGGGGATGGTGTGGGTGAATGGGTGTCCTCTTTAACTCGGGTGTCCTCCATCTTGTCCTCCCCGAAGTTGTCACTGCCTCCCTCACTCTCCAGGGAAGAAGTGTCACTGTTGACAGCGGAGTAGGACACCTGGTACGAGCAAGTCGAGGTCGGCGAAGAAGTGCTACTGCCATCATTACTCGCCTCCGACCCCAGATCACTACTCACATCCCCTCTGTCTTCTTTGTACTTGCTCTCCTCTTTCTCGTTCTTCTCCTCGTCTTCGTTCTTATCGCCCAGGAGCTCGGTAAGAAGCCTGGCCTCGCTCTGCGACGTCTTCACTTGCTGAACCAACCGAGAACTTCGCAGACCTTCCTTCTCCTGCGAAGTGACCATGTCGCTCAGCATGAGATTCTTCTGGTTCTCCTGACTCACCAGTTTTGACACGCTCCTCATGATCTCGGGCGACCCGAGCGCCGAGTCTGACTTGTCGATCATGATAGACTTCCAATTGTTATTGTAGTAGCCTCTCTGGTATACCCGGCCGGCGACACCCATATACCGCCTGGATCCACCTCCACCACCGCCCTCCGTGCCATTCCTGCTTCTGGAGAAGCCTATATCATCATCTTTGTGCCCTCCATCGTTAACTCCTTCACCCCCTCCTCCTCCTCCATGCTCTTCCTTGGACTTGAAACAGTTGGAGCACAAGTCCTTCCTCCATGTGTTCTGGACGAAGGTCTGACAGATGACCGACATGGCTTCAGCGGCCCCCAGCTTAACGATTACGTTACGGCAGTTGAAATGTAAGGTTGAAGCACACCAAAGGGAAAGTCGACAAAATAAAAGGGGAAGTGGGGGAGAGTGAAGGCTAGAGTAAGGGGAAAGGAGCAGTCAGTGAAGAGGAACAGTGGCAGGACAGGGAGCCAGGGGGAAGAACTAAAGGATAGACACGAGGGATAATGAAGGATAGAGTAGTGTACCCGAGGATGGGGCTAGTGAAGGACAGGGCCGGGTGCCACAACAATGAGCAGGGGCAGAAAAGGGGTCAATTTGTCTTACAAGGTGGCAAAGGAAGAGTCTGAGGATGAAAGTGTGGCGACAGGAGCACGGATAAGGGGGCTCGAGGCGTCTTAGCGAGTGTTCATTGTGCTTCAACTCACAGTAGCAGCTTGATGCTCTCATCTCGTCCCCACCATTCCTAGTCTCCCTGTAGAAAAAGGAAACAGAACATTTAAAAAATAATTAAAAATAAACTCGTAACTTAAGACTTTAAAGCTAATCTAGAACAATTTGAACATTTTCTACATGTTCTACATGAACATTTCTACAGTGAACTTGCAGATTAAACTGTTGGCTATCCTTGTAGCACTCAAAATTACTGTAAACACTGCAGCAGACATTTGAATGACTTCTTGAATGATGAGGAGTCTGAATGAAGTCATTCATTACTAGCATGAAATAGTTATAACCAAATAGTAACGTATTGTCTCCCAAGCCAGGCAGATATATAAATGTGTGCCTGGCTTGTATGCCCGACAACCATTTGGGCTGGCCGGTAGAGCGACGGTCTCGCTTCATGCAGGTCGGTGTTCAATCCCCGACCGTCCAAGTGGTTGGGGCATCATTCCTTCCCCCTCCCCGGTCCCATCCCAAAATCTGATCTCTTCCCAGTGCTATATAGTCATAGTGGCTTGGCACATTTCCCTGATAATTCCCTCCCTGGCTTGTATGCATACATTAATATGCATCTTCAATAAGGGAGTCAAACTGTTGTGGATTCACTTCTCACATTGGACTGCAGGAACAAGATAATGTTGATGCCCCTTGCAAAGCTTGTGATAAATAGAGACAATGGTGAACGTAATCTTGCACTATTAAATACATCTCTAAGAGGTGTCAGTAGACGAGAACGTAGAAGAATATGGAGAACGTACAAGAGTTCAAACACGATCTAGCAGACCATTTGTTCATACCCGCTTGATCTATATCTGATAACTGCCTATACCCGATACCTGCCTATACCCGATACCTGCCTATACCCGATACCTGCCTATACCCGATACCTGCCTATACCCGATACCTGCCTATACCCGACACCTGCCTATACCCGATACCTGCCTGTTCATCACAATGAAATGTTAAACACTTGTAATGGGCAACTAAGTCTCAGAAGACTGACAGACGGCGCCACAGCTCGAATACGTCTTGGCTACAAGCATATCTGGCAGTTCAGCTTGCATTTTTTTTTGTTTGGCAGGGATATTCCTGCGCTTAGGGGAAAATTGTAAATATTAAAATACCCGCTGAGATCTGATTAAAGGCCGTTTGTGCTCACTATAATCCTTTTTACGCTACGGCTCACAGATTGAGTATAGAGTACATCATATACGTGTCCTTACCCTCCCCCCTAGCCTCACCCCACGTGTCCTAACCCTCCCCCCTAGCCTCACCCCACGTGTCCTAACCCCCCTAACCCCCCCTTTTCCCAGGGCTGACAGTTTCCCGTTTCATCTGGTGAGGTGATCCAGGCAGAGTAGCATCCTGGTAGCTACCTGTCTCTGGTCCCATCTTTAATAACAACTCAAGATTCTTACCGCTTCATCATACCCCTTTTAACCCATATTGTATATATTATTTCATTATATATATATATACCAAGCCACATCCCCTCCCTTATGGTACTGTACTCAAGCATGGCACAATGTCTTATTTCCGTTTTCTTTCTCCACTATTTTTTTTAAGTCGTTGATCGGGTCGCATTCCGTGTAGGTTATTTGTTAAGTTTTCCTTCTCTTATTCATTGTATCACTTCCTGCCCACCGGCTCTCTTCCTCCATTATTCTCTTCCACCTTTGTGTGTCCACTTTATCCCCCATGTCTGTGTGTGTTGTCTCTCTGTTTCCTGGTTGGACGGGTTCATTGTGTCGACCGCGCTCTCTCCAGAGAGGCTTGGCGCGTAAAAAATAATACAAAATTTGGCGCGTAAAAATAAATACAAAATTTGGCGCGTAAAAATAAATACAAAATTTGGCGCGTAAAAATAAATACAAAATTTGGCGCGTAAAAATAAATACAAAATTTGGCGCGTAAAAATAAATACAAAATTTGGCGCGTAAAAATAAATACAAAATTTGGCGCGTAAAAATAAATACAAAATTTGGCGCGTAAAAATAAATACAAAATTTGGCGCGTAAAAATAAATACAAAATTTGGCGCGTAAAAATAAATACAAAATTTGGCGCGTAAAAATAAATACAAAATTTGGCGCGCACCTTCAAGAGTAAACAAACACTCTTGGGCTTCTCGTCCATCGCTAGAAATTCTCCAATGGGGGAAAAAAAAGTTATATAAAAGATTCCAAGTCCTTCCTGTGTACTCTTTACACTGGATTTTAGATTTTATTTTTTTTCCTTTCCTGTTTCGTTTATTCAGCTTTTTACTACCGGTTTTTTTACAGGATTTTTTTTGTTTTTTTTTAATAGTTGTAGAGTTGGTTTACATTATTTACGAGACAGGTTTAACATTATGTTGTGGTGGTATTTTAGGTCGAAGGGCATTCTTACGGTGAATAAAAAGATCCCATAACGACCACTAAACAGTTGGGCAGTAATTGGAGACGCTCTCCTCCACCTTGCCAGGCCTAAGGATGCCTGGGAGAGGTCCTGTATAATAAATGAGAGAGAGAGACACAGGTATAATGAGGGAGAGAATACCCCCCCCCCTAGTACCCTTTAGAGACAAGAGAGGGAGGGTGGGGGGGGGGGGGAGGAAGAGGAAGGCGTTCTCTGAGCTAAGAATGGCGAGGCTGGCGAGTGGCTGGTTGGCCATCAACGGCTCCTCCACCAATTACTCCCAGTTCGAACCCCCCCTTAAGAAATCATTGAAGGGGAGAAAAACACGTCAACAAAGAACCGGAATAGAAAATGAAAGCCGAGAAGGTGGTGTTGTGTTAAGTATAGTGATGAACCGTGCTGTGAGGAGATGGGCAGAGCTGTGAGCACACAGCTTCTCACCATCTCTTCCCTCCCCCCCCTTACCACTATTATACGTCTCCCATACACCATTCCCTGCCACCATTATATTGCTATACTCCTCCCCTACCGCCACCATTCTCTCCTGTCCATACACCTATTCTCGCCATTCTTTCCCATATACCGTTCCACTGCCATGGCCCTTCCATGTCCGCCACTTTCGCATTTACCCCCTGCCTGTCCCTGGGGGGCCACACCCCCTGCCTGCCCCTGGGGGCCACACCCCCTGCCTGCCCCTGAGAATGTCCACCAACGTTTCCCCAACAAACGTAACAGCATCTTCGTTACCAACCATCAAGACAGTCGACCAGCACGGGAGACATCTCCCGTCACGCAGGGTGCAGTCGCACCTCCACAGATCTCCAGTATCATCTATTGATACTGGTAATGGCTTAAAAGGGCCACCACTTACGGGCTATTCATGCCCGTGCCACCTTTTTGGGTGGCTTAATCTTCATCAATCATCAATCAATCAGTCGACCAGGCCAACTGGGCGATCATGCAGCCAGTCACCCCAGGTTCATACTACCGACCCACCACACACTAGAAAATGAAGGGACGACGACGTTTCGGTCCGTCTTGGACCATTCTAGCAATCCAGGACGGGCCGAAACGTCGTCGTCCCTTCACTTTCTGGTGTGTGGTCTGGTCAACATATTTTAGCCACGTTATTGTGACTCCTCGCCCATCATGCAATCCCACAACACTAACTCCTGGCCTCCTCTCCTCTTGAGGTTATCTTGAGATGATTTCGGGGCTTTAGTGTCCCCGCGGCCCGGTCCTCGACCAGGCCTCCACCCCCAGGAAGCAGCCCGTGACAGCTGACTAACTCCCAGGTACCAATTTTACTGCTAGGTAACAGGGGCATAGGGTGACAACTCTGCCCATTGTTTCTCGCCGGCACCCGGGATCGACCCCGGGACCACAGGATCACAAGTCCAGCGTGCTGTCCGCTCGGCCGACCTGGTTGATACCTGGTTGATACCTGGTTGATGGGGTTCTGGGAGTTCTTCTACTCCCCAAGCCCGGCCCGAGGCCAGGCTCGACTTGTGAGAGTTTGGTCCACCAAGCTGTTGCTTGGAGCGGCCCGCAGGCCCACATACCCACCACAGCCCGGTTGGTCCGGCACTCCTTGAAGGAATAAATCTAGTTTCCTCTTGAAAATGTCCACGGTTGTTCCGGCCGGCTCCCTCCTTACAACCTTCCCAACCATTTGTGCCCAACCCGGGAATCGAACCTGAAATGCTCAATTCCGCGTGAAGAACAAAGCCGCCTGTACCGAGATCGGGAAGTAATGATAACCAGAAACCACACGACAAAGGTGAGGAGGATACTTGACTTGGCAACAGATGTGTGAGCAAATATCTTGTGTGTTATCTTAGAGCGTGACCATGCGCGCCCAGACAAGCCTTGGCTCACCTCAGCCACGTGTGTGTGGAGATTAAGCCACCAAAGAGGTGGCACGGGCATGAATAACCCGTAAAGGCACACGAGTACATAGATATATGCTTAAGGTACAAAGTTCTGAAATAGCCAAAACCAAGCTGGTGACAAAGTTATATATATACACGGTTGTTCGTAATGAGAATAGGTAAATAGGGGGGGGGGGGTTCGGCAATCGAGTCATAAATGAGTGAAATAAACTACCAAGAGGTTTCATTGAAGTAAATAGCCCCCCCCGGCCATTTGGTGATTGTCAGGGTCACGTGACAATTAGAGCGTGTACCTGTGCACGGCTCAGTCCTCACTACTTGTAGACTCAACCACATTCGTCAGAGTATACAATGCCATAATGAACATTATCCACGCCTTGCCTTCCCCCCCCCCTTCACCCCTAGCCCCAGCTCTGTTTACCCCCCCCCCTTCCCTCCTACCCCTCCTCCACTCTCCACCCCTCACTCCCTGGTATGCCACACCCACCAGGAGGAACCAGTCCTGCCTGTTGTGAACAAGACTGGAGTGTGAGGTGTAGGGTGTGTGAGGGTGTGGGGAGGTTGTGAGGGTGTAGGGTGAGAGGGTGTAGGGTGAGAGGGTGTAGGGTGAGAGGGTGTAGGGTGAGAGGGTGTAGGGTGAGAGGGTGAGGGTGTAGAGATGTGTTAGGGTGAGAGGGTGAGGGTGTAGAGATGTGTTAGGGTGTGGCGGCGCTGTGCACCACAGGGGCTGGTCGCCGTGGAAGACCCTTCACTACACCAGGTGCCCCGCCCACGTCGTGCCGGCCTTCACACCGAGGGTGTGTCCTGGCCAATATGCACCTGGGGAACACACACACACACACACGGTGTATGTAAGGGCTAAGAGGTCTTGGCACACGGATTTATCACAAAGACCTGTAGGGAGGGGGTGTAATGAGCCCAGCCCCCCCTCCTCCCTGCCTTGATATGGTGAGTGGATTGAGTACATGCGAGTACTGTCCTCTGGTCACTCTCCCCCCCCCCGGTCACTCCCCCACACACGGAAGGCTGCTCCACCAGTGTGAGGTGGAGGAGTGTGTGAGGGAGGAGTGAGGTGGAGGAGGAGTGTGAGGGAGGAATGAGGAGGAGTGTGAAAGGTCCCCTGCCCACACACCTGTCCCCTGCCCACACACCTGTCCCCTGCCCACACACCTGCCCCCTGCCTACACACCTGTCCCCGTCTCGTTACCCAGAACCTGTCTTCCTCACCCCCAACACCTGTCCAACACTGCTGGCTCCAGCCCCTAATAAAGCCCCCTATACCCATACCCCTGCCCCCCCCCCCACACACACACCTGTTGCTACACCTGCCCACTCCCGTTACACTCCTAACTATAGATAAAAAAGCATAAACCTCACAGGGTTCGGTTCCCACTAAGTTAAGCCTCGCCTGACCTTCACATTCGATTATAGTTTGTTTACATAAAACACATTTGAACCGCGTGACGGCGGAAGTATTTGCATGGTCGGGGGCCGCACAATGGAATTTACATAAAGCCGCTAATACGCGCGCACACAGCGTTTCGGGCACGGACCTCTTGCCCCGAACACAGCGTTTCGGGCACGGACCTCTTGCCCCGAACACAGCGTTTCGGACACTAACCTCTTGCCCCGAACACAGCGTTTCGGACACGAACCTCTTGCCCCGAACACAGCGTTTCGGGCACGGACCTCTTGCCCCGAACACAGCGTTTCGGGCACGAACCTCTTGCCCCGAACACAGCGTTTCGGGCACGAACCTCTTGCCCCGAACACAGCGTTTCGGGCACGAACCTCTTGCCCCGAACACAGCGTTTCGGGCACGAACCTCTTGCCCCGAACACAGCGTTTCGGGCACGAACCTCTTGCCCCGAACACAGCGTTTCGGGCACGAACCTCTTGCCCCGAACACAGCGTTTCGGGCACGAACCTCTTGCCCCGAACACAGCGTTTCGGGCACGAACCTCTTGCCCCGAACACAGCGTTTCGGGCACGAACCTCTTGCCCCGAACACAGCGTTTCGGGCACGAACCTCTTGCCCCGAACACAGCGTTTCGGACACGAACCTCTTGCCCCGAACACAGCGTTTCGGGCACGAACCTCTTGCCCCGAACACAGCGACTCACAACATGTGACATAGACGCGGCCCTCAGTGTGATGGGTTTTAGTACAGCGTGAAGCAGGAAGTGTTTGGTGAGAGCGGCGTGTGTCAACCACTGTGCCGCCCAGGTGGGGGGCGTCGACCGTGACGTCACGCCTTCACACCCCGCCAAAACAATTAAAGGGAAGGTTTTTGGCGCGCGGATTTTGGCGCGAAGGGAGTGTTAACCGCGAAAGATCCTTTATTGTTGGAATCTACTCAAAGAATATCAATATTATTGGGACATTTAATTTTAATTTATTGATTTTTAATAAGTATTCTACAGAGCGCAGGCGGGAGAGATGCATAATAATCCACACTTATAAAATATTAGAGGGGGCTGGTTGGAAATCTGCACATGGAGGTAACATTACACGAGGCCAGGAGGCATGGCAGGAAGTGCAGAATAGCCCCGTTGAAAAGCAGAGGTGCAATAGGTACTCTGAATGAGAACTATCAACATCAAGGGGCCCCAAGATTTTTCAACACATTTCACCTACACAAAAGGGGCAATAACTGGCCAACCTCTCATGGTGTTCAAAAACAGATCGCTACAAACTCTTTCATAGGATACCTGATCAACCAGGCTGCGAGCTGCCACATCTAACAGTCTGCCTGACCACACCATCAGCCAGAAGACCTGGGGCCTGATTCACGAAACAGTTACGTATATACTTAGGAACATGTACATCTTTCCTTAAGGTTACATTTATTAAACAGTTTACAAGCATGATAACTTCCCAATGTACAGGTTCGTAAGTACTTTCGTAACTGCTTCGTGAATCTGGCTCCTCGTTAGAGACCGGGCCGCGGGAACGTTGATCCTCGGAACCATCACAAGGTAAGGTAATTGGCTCCATACGAGGCGCAGAGTAACCCAACCGGCTATATTAGGGTGAGACCCTAGACATACATATAGACAGATATACATATAGACATATATATATTTTGGTTATTATTGCTACACCCAACATGGCAACAAATGTAAACCCCAGCCCCGAGGACTGAAGTTTCCCCAAGACCTAGATGTTTCGTATATTGGTATTTATATTACTTTGTGTTTTCACAAATCAGTGCCATCTTTACCCATCAGCGTGTTGATATTGTGAATGTCTTTATTGACAGTACTATTACTAATAGTCACCATTGACAGAACCATTATAACCAATTATTTTACGATGCTTGAGGATCGCGTTACAATGACTATTACTATTCTATTACTACTTTAGTAGTAACGAGTTACTACTCTGCCTATAATGCCACGACTGTGTCACTTCCCACTGAAGATTTGTCATACTTTGATCGACTGATTGATTGATGAAGATTAAGCCACCCAAAAGGTGGCACGGGCATGAATAGCCCGTAAGTGGTGGCCCTTTTGAGCCATTACCAGTATCAAGAGCTGATGCTGGAGATCTGTGGAGGTGCGACTGCACCCTGCGTGACGGAAGATGTCTCCCGTGATATACTTTGACCATTCATGTTATATAATTATAGTGATTATAAATAGTGTTGCACTGTTCTGTGTTGTTTTGAATGTGTTATTTGTTGACATTGTCGACCAGGGGGGGGGGGAGGGGGCGTATTTCTCGACACCAGTCAGCTGAAGTGATAACTGGTATTAGAGGGGATGTCTTAGAGTGGAGATTTCAATTCTACACAGATAGTTATCTTGCCAAGAGTGAGAGCAGGAGAAATGCAGAGAGTGAGAGGCAGAGTGAGAAGGGAAGGGAATTGTCGGGAAAGCGCCAAGCCATGGCGACTCTATATAGCACTGGGAGGGGATAAGGATTTGGGATAGGACGGGGGAAAGGAATGGTGTCCATTACATAATAGTTTGACAATGGAGATATTACAGAGTCATAGGGGAGCTGCTGTTTATTATTAGTCTTCACAATACACTACTTGTTACTTAATCTCATATGTCGTTTATCTACTGGAAGCGAAATGTTGATACAGTGCAAACTATTATGTATTAGCGATAAGACCTACCATTAATGTATGATGACTTACTGTAAATATGGAGCTCTTGTAATAGCACTTTCTCTGTAACTAGCTGACATTGTAACTATAAGGTGTAAAGCATAGATGAAACTGTTTATGTAATAATCTAAGATGAGGTCTGATAAAGACCTTTTGTGCCCTCTGTAATGCTTTTTGCGCTACCGCTCACAGGATGAGTATGGGGTGCACAATAAACTAGCCGCCTCCGGCGGCAACAATCAAATCAATGGTGTCCAACCACTTGGACGGTCGGGGATTGAACACCGACCTGCATGAAGCGAGACTGTCGCCCTACCGTCCAGCCCAAAGTGGTTGGAGTGAGGGAGTGAGAGAGACAGAGAGAGTGAGTGAGAGACAGAGAGTGAGAGTGGGGGGAAGGGGGGGGGTGGAGACCGCTTCCTACACCACCCAATCCATTCCCTTTACTCTTTAGCCATACGAACATGTCCGTGTATGGCTGTGAATGACTTGCTTGCCTGTGTGTGTGCAAGAGCTGCCCCACCATGTTCCCAAGTGCCTCACATTCTCAACAGTCTCTCCTTAGGATTTAGCGCCTACTGCGCTAAATCCTTCTCAATATAGTGATCAAGTCACGTTCGATTCTTTCTTTCTCTAGTTTCTGGTAAAACACTAATAGGGTATTTCTGAATACTCGGGTTTCTGGCCAGGTTTCAGGCCAGTTTGGTAGGAATTTGGCGAGATGTAATTGCAACCTTGGCATGAAATTTGATGTGCTTTTATTGCACGTTTCGTCTGGCTGTTAGACTTATCTGACCACATTTGGTTGGTGTTCCTGGTGTTTTTTCTTCGTGTTTACTACCTTACCTTGAGGTTACCTTGAGGTGCTTCCGGGGCTTAGCGTCCCCGCGGCCCGGTCGTCGACCAGACTGATCAACCAGGCTGGTGGACGCGGTTGCCCTGACGTATGGGACGTACCAAGCCTGAGCTGCTCCGCCAAACGTTTCCGCGACCAACAAGAGACTCGTGAACCTCCTCAACGTTTATTGCATACGTGTAACTGTGCAACACCGCGGAGAATAACTGTATTGCAAGAGGGTGTCGTAACACTCTTCCCCTTCTCTCTCTACTCTCACATCTCTTCCTCCCTCCCTACTTCCCCCCCCCAGTGAGAGGGGGGTTTTCACCCCCTCTCCACATCCACCCCGCCCCGTCTTCCTATCACAGTAGCGCCCCAACAACGGGACGTTATCTTGAGGTTATCTTTAGATGATTTCGGGGCTTTTTAGTGTCCCCGCGGCCCGATCCTCGACCAGGCCTCCACCCCCAGGAAGCAGCCCGTGACAGCTGACTAACACCCAGGTACCTATTTTACTGCTAGGTAACAGGGGCATAGGGTTAAAGAAACTCTGCCCATTGTTTCTCACCGGCGCCTGGGATCGAACCCAGGACCACAGGATCACAAGTCCAGTGTGTTGTCCGCTCGGCCGACCGGCTCCCTCACGTTGGGAGAAGTGTCAACCAGAATCACACATTACGGGTGACAGCCTGCCTGTGTGTTGTCAACCTGTGTCTCAGAGAGCTTCAGCTATTGGGACCCAGTCTCACAGTGAGGTTCCGGGTTCGATCCCCGGCGGAGACAAATGGGCAAAATGTTGCTTTCACCTTGATGCCCCTGCTCACCTAGCAGTAAATAGGTACCTGGGAGTGAGACAGCTGCTGCTACATGCTAAATATATGTAATAGATATAAGAGAGGAAAAATAAGATTGATTAGAAAGGCGGAGACCAAGAGCTAATAGCTCGATCCCGCAGACACAAATAGTAAATACACAGCGACTCTCTTTATTTGAAGATTTTGTTGCATCTTTGAATGGTGGCGTCCACGCGTAAGAGTCTATCTGCTTCCTATCTACCTTCTATCTATCTATCTGGCTTCTGTCTATCTAGCTAGCTTCTATCTATCTATCTATCTATCTATCTAGCTTCTATCTATCTATCTATCTAGCTTCTATCTAGCTTCTATCTATCTAGCTTCTATCTATCTAGCTTCTATCTAGCTTCTATCTATCTAGCTTCTATCTATCTAGCTTCTATCTATCTAGCTTCCCCAGGGGGTTAAGAACCCCTGGGGAAGCTGCGCCCCTGAACCCATCAACCTTCAACCCCTGACCTCCTCCCCCCACCCCCCCTCAACTCCCCCAATCCAAAATAATTCCTTGTTAAGCGACGAGACGGCTGATATCTAGGGTAAATACCGGCACGACGAGCCTGCAGTTTGGGAGAGGTCACACACAGCCCCTCCAAGGTCAACGGTAATTAGGAACGAGGCTGGGTCACCCCCCCCCCCCCCTCACTGACAACCGCTGGTATGCATACAAATGTATTAAATAGGAATAGCGTCTAAACAATTAAAGACCGTAATTACAGCCGGTATACTTATTGTTATGTAATTACAAACTTAATATGTGAGAGAGAGAGACAGAGACACAGACAGACACAGTGACAGGGGGAGGGGGCGGGGCGCGTGAAGGTGAGAGGAAAGTGAAGAAGTCGTACATCCGCCACCCAACTCACACCAACATGTCAATAATCATCAAATCCCCACTCATACTCCCCCCCCCCCCCCGTCAAAGGTTTATAGTTACTCTAAGTCATCAGACTCATCTTAACCACCTTGTTAACTATTGCCAAGCGTGAAGCAGCTCGCCCAAGAGAGCACGTACGACATCATAAAGCTCCTTCGTAATTTGGAGTGATCGTACGACCTACGTACCCTGTCTAATCTGAAACTCATTCACATACCTCACTGAAATATTGAAAATTACAGTTTATTACCCATGATAACGATAACTTATCATAATAACGAAGACTCAGGAGTTGTAAAATTCCAGGCAAGATTGCTTGCCTGCCTAGATAATGTGTATTATTCAAATTAACGTTTTAATTAAGAAACATATTAACGCATTATCATACCTTAATAAACCACAACTTGTTTAATGTAATTGTAGCCGCTCTCTTGCTCAATTACTAACATTCATAACAAAAAAGTAATTGGAAGATCTTGGATTACTTTTCCCCCTTGCAGTATTTCCCAATACAAATTTCCGCTGAATGTGATGTTTTGTGTTTTGAAAAGCGCGGGAAAACGGAAGTGGCGGGCTGTGATGGCGCCGGCGGAGTCATACACACCTTGCGCAACGGTGAGTGCGCACGATGGCAGCGCTGGTATTAGACGGCAGGAGGAGAGGGGGGGGGGATGAAGAGGTCATAGACAGGATGCGTCTCAGGTCAGAAGGTGAGAGGTGAGGTTAGAACTTTCTCAGCCGGGAGACAAGACAGCCGCCAGATGCTGTTAGTGGTCTAGTTCCTGTCGCGGAGCGGGAAGTGGATGTCACGCGGCCCTGCACCGCGCCGAGGGGAAACAATTAGAAAAAAAGGGGAAAAACAGAGGAGAGAAAATAACACATAGGGTAAAGACGTTTCGAAAATAATAAAGATGAAAGACGATGGCTAGGCACATTAATATCTACAAAAACTGAAGTCAACCAAGTCTCGTAATATCATAAAAGTCAGGTTTTAGCAGGTCAATATTCCAGACCTGACAAACTTCTATGCACGCAATCGCTGAGCCCGGGTTCGATTCCCGAATGAGACAACAATAATTCATCTTTTGTTTCCTTTAGCCCAATGCCCTGTTCATCTAGTAGTAAATAGGTACCCGGGAGTTAGTCAACTGTTGTGGGGTCAGTAGTTCCACTTTAAGGGGACTTCAATACAATCCTAAAGTGTATACATACATACATACACAGGATTCCTGTCCCCGAAAACGTGGATTATTAAGATGGTTGTCGCGGGGCAAGAAGTAGCTGGTTGCACGGCTGCATTATCAAGAATAGTTTTTTTTATATATTTTTATCATAGAGGCTAATTATTCTTCTCATTCTGACTTTCGCGTCCTCAACACAGGTCACCTCTCTAGCACCTAATCACCATGATTAGTCCACACAAAAAGGTTTTAACGGGGAGCGGGGCAAGTAGCACGGGCTATGGTGAGCCCGTAGTGGACTTACCTGGCCCAGGAGCGGGGCAAGTAGCACGGGCTATGGTGAGCCCGTAGTGGACTTACCTGGCCCAGGAGCGGGGCAAGTAGCACGGGCTATGGTGACCCCGTAGTGGACTTACCTGGCCCAGGAGCGGGGCAAGTAGCACGGGCTATGGTGAGCCCGTAGTGGACTTACCTGGCACAGGAGCGGGGCAAGTAGCACGGGCTATGGTGAGCCCGTAGTGGACTTACCTGGCACAGGAGCGGGGCAAGTAGCACGGGCTATGGTGACCCCGTAGTGGACTTACCTGGCCCAGGAGCGGGGCAAGTAGCACGGGCTATGGTGAGCCCGTAGTGGACTTACCTGGCACAGGAGCGGGGCAAGTAGCACGGGCTATGGTGAGCCCGTAGTGGACTTACCTGGCACAGGAGCGGGGCAAGTAGCACGGGCTATGGTGAGCCCGTAGTGGACTTACCTGGCACAGGAGCGGGGCAAGTAGCACGGGCTATGGTGAGCCCGTAGTGGACTTACCTGGCACAGGAGCGGGGCTGTAACCCAGTTTAGTGCTTTTCCATATACCTTATCCGAAAACACATATTCTAACTCCTAATTCCAGGAATATGTAGTGTTGAGAGAACATGACCATGCATTATTAAGTATTTCAATAAGCAGTTTGCAGTACCTGTATTTTGTGTGTGTATTACCATCAATTTCAAAAGGTGTTTTTTCTGTAGATAGTACACCTTTGTGTGATCAGGTGAATTGTGCATCACCTCTGTGTGAGTAGAGTGAGTAGAGTGAGGAGAGTGAGTGAGTAGAGTGAGTGAGTAGAGTGAGTGAGTGAGTGAGTGAGTAGAGTGAGTGAGTGAGTGAGTGAGTGAGTGAGTGAGTGAGTGAGTAGAGTGAGTGAGTGAGTGAGTGAGTGAGTGAGTGAGTGAGTGAGTGAGTGAGTAGAGTGAGTGAGTGAGTGAGTAGAGTGAGTAGAGTGAGTGAGTGAGTAGAGTGAGTGAGTAGAGTGAGTGAGTGAGTGAGTAGAGTGAGTGAGTAGAGTGAGTGAGTGAGTGAGTGAGTGAGTGAGTGAGTGAGTGAGTGAGTGAGTGAGTGAGTGAGTAGAGTGAGTGAGTGAGTAGAGTGAGTGAGTGAGTAGAGTGAGTGAGTAGAGTGAGTGAGTGAGTGAGTAGAGTGAGTGAGTAGAGTGAGTGAGTGAGTAGAGTGAGTGAGTGAGTAGAGTGAGTGAGTAGAGTGAGTGAGTGAGTAGAGTGAGTAGAGTGAGTGAGGAGAGTGAGTAGAGTGAGTAGAGTGAGGAGAGTGAGTGACCTGGGAGAAGACAATGCCAGTACCCCAGAGCTAAGGCACGCCTGTAACACCTCAGTCTATGGAACAAACCTTCACACAACTTTGTAACTAAAGATAAGTTTGTGTGTGTGAGTTGGTTGATCAAAACCTGATCAACCAGGCTGTGATTCATACATCAGGCTTCGAGCAGCCGCGTCCAACATCCTGCTTGACCAGTCCAGCAACCCCGCGGCCTAGCCGAGGACCGGACCGCGGGGACATCGAGCCCCGAAACCATCGCAAGGTACCCGTGAGAATCAAACATTACTGTATGACGGGTCTTTTGCCCTGCGCTCAACGTTATCTTGAGGTTATCTTGAGGTTATCTTGAGGTTATCTTGAGGTTATCTTGAGGTTATCTTGAGATGATTTCGGGGCTTTTTTTTTTTTTTTTTAGTGTCCCCGCGGCCCGGTCCTCGACCAGGCCTCCACCCCCAGGAAGCTGCCCGTGACAGCTGACTTACACCCAGGTACCTATTTTACTGCTAGGTAACAGGGGCATAGGGTGAAAGAAACTCTGCCCATTGTTTCTCGCCGGCGCCTGGGATCGAACCCAGGACCAGAAGTCCAGCGTGCTGTCCGCTCGGCCGACCGGCTCCGGTCGGGACGAGAGGTTGAGCTACAGATACTCAAGACTCACGGGAATGGAACGGCGACCACGCAGCGCCAGAAAGATTCCTGCAACTTTACCGTGAAGGACTACGAGGTCCAGTCTCCTGCTCTTCCCGCCTGACTTGACTTGTTGGCGGCCTTGGTCCCCACGCGGCCTTCAGAGGTCGCCTCCCCGCCACCCTTCCTATCCTGCTCCACGGCAACTGCTGCAGCTACAGTCTCCGGGGCCCTTGGGGACGCAGCCACCCCCAGCTTGGAGCAGTGGTGAGGATGCTGCTTCACCAGCGACACCACCCACGCCAGGGCTAACCTTACCTCCTCCTCCTCCTCTACACTCTACATGGAGGCCAGGAGTCAGGGGTGCCAACCACACCGTCATGCTCAGGTGATCTCGAGTCGAACAAGGGTAAGAGTAGGTGATGAAGAGGTCGAAGAAGGGGGAAGAAGAGGTCGAAAAGGAGGTCGAAGAAGGGGGAAGAAGAGGTCGAACAATGGTCAATGGATATTAACCTGAGACGCGGAGAAGTCCCAGGCACGACAGACCAAAGGTGTCATGTTAAGGACAGTGAGGGTAGAGGGCGAGAACGAGAGAGTTGGAGCTAACACAAGCATAAAAGTTGCACAACTCGAGATGTCAAGAAGCAGGGAGATGGAGTCACTGTATTAAGAGGACAGGTTGCTTAAGACAAGCCACAGCTGGACACAGGCTGCTACGAAGACCGAAGGGCCGAGGACCTTGCCACACACATAGGACAGAACAAACATGGAGGACATGACAGCGACATACAAGTTCCTATGGGGTGATTCACAAGTAGACAAAGCAGCAACGTTCAAAGTGAGGAAGAGCAATAAGCCAGGACGTGAATGGAAACAAGTCACTCACGGATGTCATACAACAAACTTACTCTTAAGTTCCATTCATCTTACGTTACTACACCGTAAAAGTTGGACATAATAGAACAGGCAAGATGAAGTTGTCGAAGCAAAATTATCTGTATAACTTTTCAAAGTAAATACAAGAAAAACGAGGGAAATACTCATGGCTCTTCAAGTAGTGACAGCCGGCAATGCGGGGCTCAAGAGCTGAGGCCCGACCCTGCAAGCACATCTAGGTAAAGGTACACACACGTGAGAGAGTAGTGAGAGTACAGGACGAGCCAGGGAAACGGAGGCGATATTACCCTAAAAGAATGGGTGAAATGGTACAAAGAGGGGAGGAAGAGTGTAAGACGTGGGGAGGAAGAGGGGGGGGGAGGAGAGGAAGAGGGGGGGGGGAGGAGAGGAAGAGGGGGGGGGAGGAGAGGAAGAGGGGGGGGGGAAGGGGAGGGGGGGGGGGAGGAGAGGGAGAGAGAGAGTGGGAGGCTGGTGGTGGGCGGAGAACCTTACTGTGTTCTGGAGGACACCGAGTCTGTGCCTGTAAGGGGGTGGTGTTGTCTACCCAGCGGGAAGGGTGCATGTAGACAGTCGAGAGGCGGGACCAAAGAGCCCAAGCTCAACCCCCGCATGCCCAACTAGGCGAGTACAACTTGGTCAACACGAGAACAACCTCACGATCTTTGGCGCGAGGAACAAACAAGACAAAAGAACAATGATATCAAACAAAACACACACCCATTAACAATCGGGTCTCGAGACACGATAGCCTTTAGAACCTTCCTTATACACCATGTACGTGAGACCAGTACTGGAGTATGCAGTCCCCGAGTACTGAACCCCCTCCAATAATCATAGATAAGATTATGCATAATTTTTGCCAATATACCGAATAAAACTCAACCATATTTAACACTGTATAGAGTAATTGAGAGAGCGCACACACGAAATGTTTGGCAGTAGACATGGAAGAACCAGGAACACGAGTCGAAGAACCAGGAACACGAGTCAAAGAACCAGGAACACGAGTCAAAGAACCAGGAACACCAGCCGAAGAACCAGGAACACGAATGGAAGCAAGCAGGTGGGGGTGGGCACCTACCAGTCACCTGAGTAAAAGAAACCTGCCTGTAGTGAGAGTACTCAATAAGTAGCGCGAGTTCAATGTGTATTCACAATATTACAGTATTCACAATATTACAAGCAGGTATAACAGAAAATGAGAGAGATTGGGGGAGGGGGGAAGACTGAAGTAATTACATTACGTGATCGACAACAGACAATGTGGGGTCCAGGAGCAGTTACTTAATCCTACAAGCACAACTATGAGTGATAAACACACACAGACACAACACAACAAGCTCCCCCCCCGCCAACAATCTCCTATCACAACAAATTCCACAAGTCTACCAGACCGAGACTTGGGAAGGCGGAACAAAAAACGGAAGCCGATCAAGCATTTGTTTGCGAATCTTACGCAAAAAAAACGGCACCAGGGGGTTCGAATACCACTTGCCGCGTTGGTGTGGTGCTGTAGAACACAAGCTGGAAAGTTTTGAGATGGAAAATATCACGAATGCGTAAACTTGGGCCGCGTTGGCTTCAAGACGCTGACGGAGACGTTGGTAAATAAAGGTACACGCACGCACACACGCGCGCGCGCGCACACACACACACACACACACACACACACACACACACACACACACACACACACACACACACACACACACACTTGTGGCCTTCTTGCTCGTCGTGTGCTTCCAAGGGACCATTTCCTGCCGTTTGAAATGACCGCGTTTATATCCCCGCGTTTATATCCCCGCGTTTATATCCCCGCGTTTATATCCCCGCGTTTATATCCACGCGTTTATATCCCCGCGTTTATATCCACGCGTTTATATCCCCGCGTTTATATCTGCTGTGGGAAGCTATACCGTGTGTGCTTCCAGGAAGCTCATCAGACAATGGTGGGGCAGAGGAGGGAAGAGAAGAGAGGAGAAGAAAGATAGAAGAGAGAGAAAAGAGAAGATAAGAGAGAGCGCACGCTATGTGTGGGGGGGGGGGGTGGGAAGAGTAGAGGACAGGGCATTGAGAAAGCCAGACAGAGAAAGTGGTCAAGCACATACATGTGAAGAAAGTGTCGGGGGAGAGGGGGGGTGAAGAAGAGAGACCTCCCCCCCCCCTCCACTATATCAACAAGGAAGCACCGGACGGAACCACTCCCCCTCCCCCCTCACACACACACCCCCACACACACCACGGAAGCTGTGGAGCGTGCGGCTGGACCACGCGGGTGCACCAAAGCACCAGACACAACCGGCCAGAAATAACTCATGTTGACACAGGAAAGATGGAACCGAGAGAGAATGTAGAGAAAGAGAATGGAGGGCCAGGTCCCAAATCTACACAGTAAAATAACAACGTACTGGAGTGAACGATATGGAAGAAAATGTTGAATAGAACCAGTGAAGAGCAGAGGTGCCATAGGCACAATCAGAGAACACTGTATAAACATCAGAGGTCCGCGGTTGTTCAACGTCCTCCCAGCGACTATAAGAAATATTGCCGGAACAACCGTGGACAACTTCAAGAAAAAACTGGACTGTTTTCTAAGAGAAGTTCCGGATCAGCCGGGCTGTGGTGGGTATGTGGGCCTGCGGGCCGCTCCAAGCAACAGCCTGGTGGACCAAACTCTCACAAGTCGAGCCTGGCCTCGGGCCGGACTTGAGTAGAAGAAGAACTCCCAGAAGCCCATCAAGCAGGTATCAGGTAATGGAAGAAACAATTAATGGAGAGGAAGAAAGTGTCCGAGAATACAAATGCTCTATTTTTTCTCTGTTATACTTAGCAGAATTTCTCCTCCCCTCTTTCACCCTCCCCCCCCCCTCTCCAAACAGGCTTGCATTACAAGCTTAAAATCTAGTCCACACGTTTGCTATTAGTCTCCCCCCCCCCTACACACCCACCCTATCCATCCTTCCTAACCAATCCACACATTCAAATGTAGATATGATAGAGCCCAGTAGGCTCAGGAACCTGTACACCAGTTGATTGACAGTTGAGAGGCGGGACCAAAGACCCAAACCTCAACCCCCGCAAGCTCAATTAGGCGAGTACACACTCCCCCAGCTGTGTAGGGAAGTGAGACATTCCCCCCCCCACCCCACACACACCCTCACAGCTCCATAACCCACCAGCCACCCCCCCCCTCCCCCTCCTTCAGCAAGCCTGGAGTGTCTTCAAGAACTCAAGGAAAACCAGTGAGGATTTAGGCCGCCTACCTCACATGGGGACTACAGAACCCCTTCCCTCCCCACTCACTCCCCCCCCCCCCCACCAACCCCTCGACGTAGGTAAATTACCTGGGGTTTGGTTGGGTGGGGGGGGGCCGGAGGGGGTCGCTTTGCCCCCCCTCTCGATGGCAAGTTAAACATTTATGTCAACTATTAGTAAACAAGTGACAGGAGCAGTAAGGAAGAGGATGCCATCTTCAGCCACACGTTTGAGAGCTGATAGGAAGGTATTTTGAAGGTCTTGAACAGGTGCCCCTGCCCACTGATAAGATAATAGGGGGAGGGGGGAGACGCCTGTAATGGGGATGAATGGGGAGCTCGAGTTAGATCTCTCCCTTGCCAACATGAATGGCTAAGTGTGCATAGCCCCCCCCCCCACACACACACACACCACACCCCCACACCCCCACACGCCACACCACACCACACACACACACCCATACACACACACACACACCCATACACACACACCACACCCCCACACACACATTCCATTATTAATACCAAGCTACGAAAGTACTTCCCTAAACATTTAACAACTTCCTTCACATCACAAATGGCTGGAAGAACTAAGTCGTAATGTCAGGAATTTTTCCAAGCTGACCTCAATGTCCACAGCTGCACATTGTGCCAGTAATTGGTCATCAATTCAAAGTAGCCTCAAATACGGAGCCATTTGAACAGCCAATTTCTTAAAAGTAATTATCGAAAGAAGGCACCAAGGCTATTTAAGATAGTCTCTAACGTCTACCTACTGGACTATTGACTATATGGCAGTGCTTGGCAACCCTACTACCCCCCCCCCCCCATCCCCCGTGGGCTCCAGCACATCCAGTGATGACGTCAGCAACATTGGCGGCATCTGTTGGATATCTGCTGGATATCTGCGCCTCACTACTCCAGATAACCGTCCCTCAGTTGATAACACCTACTGCAGTTGCAAGTCGATGCTTCAACTATTTTACGTTACATGTGGGAGTGTGTAAATGATGTGATCAAGTCTCGATAGCATAAAACATACAAGTCAAGCCTGGCCTCGGGCCGGGCTTGCAGAGTAGAAGAACTCCCAGAACCCCATCAAGCAGGAATGACCCAGTCTCTAAACTAGTCCCTATACGGGTTACAGTCACCACTGTGTGACTGCATCACCTCGCTGCGACAATTGCAATAACCCATGCATAACAATTTACAGACAACAAATGACCCTGAGAATCGTTATGAGAGCGGACAAGCTTCAGAGGTCATGTGAAGGTTGCAGCTGCTGGAGACCAGGAGCTCGAGCACAATACAACAACTGTTTCTGGTTTAGAGTAAATAATAATTTCCATAACCAAACCACCCAGTCCTGCTGGGAAGGACTAGGTCTGGGTCCTTCCATAGGGAAGGACTTCGAGGTCGACGGAAGAGGGAGTTCGATGTCTGGGAAGGTGCAGCTCGAGGTCTGGACCGGATGGGGGATGGAGAGGACTTCGAGGTACATAGAGGGTGCATGTAAGAGGACTTCGAGGAACGGAAGAGGACTTCGAGGCACGTGAAGGAGGAACGGAAGAGGACTTCGAGGCACGTGCAGGAGGGACGAAAGACGACTTCGAGGCACGTGAAGGAGGAACGGAAGAGGACTTCGAGGCACGTGAAGGAGGAACGGAAGAGGACTTCGAGGTAGGTTGGAGGACACTACCTTCTCTCTACACCCAGTGAACAGTATTCCTACAAGCCGTGTACCCAACAGGAGGGAGGAGCCCAGCAGGTGAGGAGAAGGGGTGTGTAGTGAAGGCAGGGTGGTCGCTGAAGGTCAGGTCGGCCAGCAACCATGAATGGTATGAGCGGACGACAGGAGGCGCCGAGCATAAGGTCACCAGTCAACTTGGAGGTTAAAGTTCACCAGGTTAATGTTTAGACTGATCACTAATGACTCTTCCTTCTTACTACACAAATAAAATCCAACATATGCGAAGCAACACAATATAACTAATTCAATTAGCAAGACAATTACAAGGACAATTAGTTGAAAATTAATTGCTGTCCCTCGTGCATCTATTATTTTATTCATAACTGTGTTCACAAGTTAACAGCCAATTACCATCTTCAAGAGTAGTTCAAAAACTAATCAACACGGAACAATGGATATAAATTAGAGAGGTCTGAGGAGAGACCTGAGAATACTTGCTTGGCGAACAGGTTATTGATATATGGAACAAATGAACGGCGCCACAGAAGACACACAGGCTCGCTGGATTGTTTCAAGCGAAGGTTAGACACAATACGGGCTCGCCATAGCCCGTGCTACTTGGAACTTTTGTTCCGAGTAGCTGAATCTAAAAACAACAACCAACCAATCAGTGGTCAAAATCAAGATGGAAATTGAGTAGGAAATGTGAAAACAGAGATGATTATGCTAACACAAGAGGGAGAACTAAGCTTCACGTCGCTTGTGAAGAACACAGTTAGACGACATCATTGCAACACATGACACATTGCAACACATGACACATTGCAACACATGACACATTGACCAAATGCTAATTAGATACAGTATTTGGGAATTCAGCGATGGTCTTGCAAATTCTAATGAGCCAAAAAGGGACGTTACGAAGCATTACAGCAGCATACGGGTCGTTACGGGCCCGGGGTCGTTAGACGGAAGATAATCGACGCCTTTCCCAGTTTGTAAAGTAGATTTGTTAAGCCCTCGGCATCCACCAGCTCTCATCCCACCAAGATTACTCTCACACTCGCATCCACCCCTCTCACTATACTCTACCTATATCAACTCTCACGCACATTCGCACGCGCACACAATATCTCTCTCTCTCTCTCTCTCTCTCTCTCTCTCTCTCTCTCTCTGAAGCAGGGGAGCGCGCACGCCCACGCCACGCCTTAGCACCTTGCAGTAACAGGTGGTGCTGGGAAAAGGGGCGTGTTCTGTTAACGCCCTTATATCCCCTCCCCCCAGACACCCACTACCACCCCAACACCTCCCCCCAACACCCCAACTTGCACCGTTAATGATATGCAAGGGCGTGGAGGGGGAATGGTGGGGGGGGGGGGGGTTTAAGGTCTTGAGAAGGGGTGTGTTCTCGTCTAATTGTACTCCAGTCACGGCTCTCCAGTTCTGGCATTCAACCAACTGGTGTAGGGGTTCCAGGGGCTATTGGGCTCCTTGTCAGGTCTGAGTTTGAAGCCGCATGTGTCGCCCAGTTCACTCTGGCGAATACGAGTTGCCCAGTACTGTGGCCAAAGAGCCTCAACACCTGGGCTTTACTAAGAGCGCCGAAGGAACACTGGGGTCCTGTGTGTTCCACCGCCAGCCACAGCTGCGAGGGACGCAACAACCGCACCTGCCTACCAAGTGAACACATCCACAAGGGCCGTGACGAGGATTCGAACCTGCGTCCGGGAGCATCCCAGACACTGCCTTAATCGACTGAGCTACGACAGGGTTAAAAAGAGTTGAAACCGAAGTTCTACTGAACTTGCTGAATCCCGTAGCCTCTCCGAGGCACAAACCAGGATTTTACACAACTCATCTCTGCACCTTGTGTAAAAATCCTGGTTTGTGCCTCAAGAGAGGCTACGGGATCTAGTAAGTTCAGTAGAACTTCGGTTTCAACTCTACAACTGTCGTAGCTCAGTCGACTAAGGCAGTGTCTGGGATGCTCCCGGACGCAGGTTCGAATCCTCGTCACGGCCATTGTGGATTTGTTCACTTGAATACATCACGTTAGTGTGATCTCTGTGTGCCTGCCAAGTGTTCAGGTGTGGCACCTGCCCATTATTGCCCACAGCAGAATGAGAGCACTGAATGGAAACTAACCACGGAGTGTAGTAGCGTGTACTGTTGAGGTAGCCACAGTACCACCACAACCACCACCACCACATACTCGGTCTATCCCTAATGTACCACATCAACCACGCCTTCAGCCAACCACCACCCATTAAGACACTCGCCAGACACCTGAGTGCTCCAGACCGCACCTGGACAAGTGCAGGTGCCCGGGCAGGTACCCACTGATACTCCCCCATTACCGCTGGGTACGAAAAACCACAGCCCCGCTCCTGTGCCAGGTAAGTCCACTACGGGATCACCATAGCCCGTGCTACTTGCCCCGCTCCTGTGCCAGGTAAGTCCACTACGGGATCACCATAGCCCGTGCTACTTGCCCCGCTCCTGTGCCAGGTAAGTCCACTACGGGCTCACCATAGCCCGTGCTGCTTGCCCCGCTCCTGTGCCAGGTAAGTCCACTACGGGCTCACCATAGCCCGTGCTGCTTGCCCCGCTCCTGTGCCAGGTAAGTCCACTACGGGCTCACCATAGCCCGTGCTGCTTGCCCCGCTCCTGTGCCAGGTAAGTCCACTACGGGCTCACCATAGCCCGTGCTACTTGCCCCGCTCCTGTGCCAGGTAAGTCCACTACGGGCTCACCATAGCCCGTGCTGCTTGCCCCGCTCCTGTGCCAGGTAAGTCCACTACGGGCTCACCATAGCCCGTGCTGCTTGGAAGTTGTTCCAAGTAGCTGAATCTATAACAACAACAACAACTGGGTACGAATCGAGACCAACCACATACGGCGGGTAAATTCGTGTCAACAAAACAAAAGAGACAATTCACACCCAGTTACGGCGCCAAACATGAAACCCAAATGTTTACACACGCGAGAATGAGGACAATAACAAAAACCCAATGGAATACTGAAGCCGAACGACAGCCTGTTTCATGAGCAATGTAACGCCTTACATTTTAGGAGGCCTGGTCGACGACCGGGCCGCGGGGACGCTAAGCCCCGGAAGCACCTCAAGGTAAGGTCAGCTCTTCAAGCACACACACAGTCGTGACCAATTACTGGGTCACGCTAGTTCACTAGGTCGGCCGTCAGAGGTCAAGATGAAAACTCACATTGCAACAGATATTCAAGATGGTGATAATTAGGAGAACTTTAGGGGTCGTGTGTGAGAGTTTGCTTAAGAGATTTGGCATTGACTGGTTATCTGGGACAATTGGTCCCAACTGCTATCTTGCAGACTGTTCCAAATACAATTACTGACAACTGGTACCAATTATATGCAAAATTTGACATGTTAATAGATTGATTGATGAAGATTAAGCCACCCAAGAGGTGGCACGGGCATGAATAGCCCGTAAGTGGTAAACATGTTAATAAAGGGATTTTGTAATATCTAGGACCTACACTACACTGTTTCTGCCCAACCACTTGGGTTGGACGGTAGAGCGACGGTCTCGCTCTCATGCAGTTCGGCGTTCAATCCCCTGACCGTCCATAAGTGGTTGGGGCACCATTCCTTTCCTCCCGTCCCATCCCAAATCCTTATATCCTGACCCCTTCCCAGTGCTATATAGTCGTAATGGCTTGGCGCTTTCCCCCTGATAACTCCCCTCCTCAAGCCCCCCAGACACAGTCCATTTGGTCACCACTTGGTCCGGGAGACATCTCCCGTCACGCAGGGTGCAGTTGCGCCTCCACAGATCTCCAGTATCATCTTTTGATACTGGTAATGGCTCGAAAGAGCCACCACTTACGGGCTATTCATGCCCGTGCCACCTCTTGGGTGGCTTAATCTTCATCAATCAATCAATCCCCCAGACACAGACCACACGGGAATGCAGGTGTGGAGACGGTTTGGCAGGTGTGGAGACGGTTTGGCAAGTGTGGAGACGGTTTGGCAGGTGTGGAGACGGTTTGGCAGGTGTGGAGACGGTTTGGCAGGTGTGGAGACGGTTTGGCAGGTGTGGAGACGGTTTGGCAGGTGTGGAGACGGTTTGGCAGGTGTGGAGACGGTTTGGCAGGTGTGGAGACGGTTTGGCAAATGTTTCTGAAGAGAGTGATTTCTATGCGAGAGGAGCCCTGTAGTGGGTGACCTTTCACCTCAAGATGTCATCCAGTAGTACGTGGTTATGGCACTGCTCTTGCCATGCAAACCCACCTGTCTTTGTTCCCTTAATCAGTATACACCTGTAGCTCTTATATATACCACACCTGTACGTACATGTATCCCTGGGGTACATGTATCCCTGGGGACATGTATCCCTGGGGTCGTGAATCTGCCCCCAGGTTCGTAAGTACTTGCGTGACTGTGTCCGTCATGAATCTGGCCCCAGGTTCGTAAGTACTTGCGTAACTGCTTCGTGAATCTGGCCCCAGGTTCGTAAGTACTTGCGTAACTGCTTCGTGAATCTGGCCCCAGGTTCGTAAGTACTTGCGTAACTGCGTCGTGAATCTGGCCCCAGGTTCGTAAGTACTTGCCTAACTGCGTCGTGAATCTGGCCCCAAGTTCGTAAGTACTTGCCTAACTGCTTCGTGAATCTGGCCCCAGGTTCGTATGTACTTGTGTAACTGCGTCGTGAATCTGGCCCCAGGTTCGTAAGTACTTGCGTAACTGCCTCGTGAATCTGGCCCCAGGTTCGTAAGCACTTGCGTAACTGCTTCGTGAATCTGGCCCCAGGTTCGTAAGTACTTGCGTGACTGCGTCCGTCGTGAATCTGGCCCCAGGTTCCCAAGTACTTGCCTAACTGCTTCGTGAATCTGGCCCCAGGTTCGTAAGAACTTTCATAACTGCGTCGTGAATCTGACCCCAGGTTCGTATGTACTTGTGTAACTGCGTCGTGAATCTGGCCCCAGGTTCGTAAGTACTTGCGTAACTGCGTCGTGAATCTGGCCCCAAGTTCGTAAGTACTTGCCTAACTGCTTCGTGAATCTGGCCCCAGGTTCGTAAGTACTTGCGTAACTGCGTCGTGAATCTGGCCCCAGGTTCGTAAGTACTTGCGTAACTGCGTCGTGAATCTGGCCCCAGGTTCGTAGGTACTTGCGTAACTGCGTCGTGAATCTGGCCCCAGGTTCGTAAGCACTTGCGTAACTGCTTCGTGAATCTGGCCCCCAGGTTCGTAAGCACTTGCGTAACTGCTTCGTGAATCTGGCCCCCAGGTTCGTAAGTACTTGCGTAACAGCTTCGTGAATCTGGCCCCTGATACAGGGTGGGATTGGACGACGATACTGACTCGTCGTAACTAGCTTCACCATGATGACAGTGTAATGAGCCGTGACCTAACGGTGCGGTGAGCAGTATGGTGAATGCGCGCGCAAGCTGGTAGTGCGAGCTCCAGCTCCTGGGCTCCCGTACTACCCAGGGTCAAGCTCCACCATTTACACAATCACTTACGAAAGATTGTACATCTTTCAACAGTCAGAGCGAGTTTGTTTACATTTATAAACGGGTTACGAACGCTGAAACTTCACAACTCGAGGTGAATATTGTTATAAACAACTACCAGTGTTTACTTTAAAGTCTTTTAATCTATTTAAACAAAGCCGTTACGACGGTGTAAAGATGTAAAGGTTTCGCAAGTGCTTGTGTGAATACTTGATGAATCGAGGCCCAGGTTTGTCAGTGTCCGGGCTTCTTGAGGTTATCTTGAGATGATTTCGGGGCTTTAGTGTCCCAGCGGCCCGGTCTTCGACCAGGCGTCCACCCCCAGGAAGCAGCCCGTGACAGCTGACTAACTCCCAGGTACCTATTTACTGCTAGGTAACAGGGGCATCAGGATGAATGAAACTCTTAGGTTAGGTTAGGTTCAGGCAATTTAGTACATCAGTTTAGCGACGTTGTGAACGTAGACGGGGACGGGCAGCAGCATTAGTAACAATCCGTGTAACTAATAGCCAACAGCGGTTGGTTACATCACAGTCAAGGCCTCAGTGGTGTTGAACCCGATTTACCTGCATCATTAAAAGTAAAAAAACAGTTTATTTTCCTTAAAAAAATCAATAAAGCATCTCGTCTACCAAAACGTAGAGGTTTTGACTCCACAAACGCAGTGTTTAATCATAATATTTCTAGTTTCAATTCCTCCCGGACACGCCGGGTTCCGGCGTCTATACTCAACAGTTGCCGACTTGTTCCTTTTCCCAACAATTTGGAAACCCTGGCATCAGTTCCATGGCGGTTTCAACGGTCTTGGAAGCACGAATCTAACCCAATACGAAATCTAACCCAACACGAAATCTAACCCAACACGAATGACGGCTGTATTATTCAACTACAATAGGTAATTAACCAAAATTATAAAAGAATAAAATTCCCAAACCGGCAAGTAGCCCCTCGGCTCGGGGGAAGAGAGCACTAAGTACGATATAATGCACGATGGTCAATCACCACACGTAATAGCAAAGGGACCTCGACTCTCCTGCAATACCAGCGTTTGATGGTTCTAAAATACGCCAATAGGTTTGTTTACAATGGAGGCAACAGGCACACATTGTAGCGTTGTATTTATACAATGTTGACCTGCCACTCTCCTGTACTGTATTTAGGTGTAGTAGAGTAGCTGGAGCGTGTTCAGCGTGGGGGTCACACTGTACCATTATTATTATATGCTCATGTTGATGCTTTTGGGTTGGGGGCAGCTACAGCACTGGAGCCAGATTCACGAAGCAGTTACGCAAGCACTTACGAACGTGTACATCTTTCCTCAATCTTTGACGGCTTTGTTTACATTTATTAAACAGTTTACAAGCATGAAAACTTGCCTATCAACTGTTGTTATTGTTATAAACAGCCTCCTGGTGCTTCGGAATTGAGAAAAGATGGACAGGTTCGCAAGTGCTTGCGTAACCGCTTCGTGAATCAGGCCCCAGGAAAATCTTGACGTAAGCCTGGAGTGAGCGCACTCAGCGCCCGCGCCAGATCCCCTGTCAACACTACAGCCTCATATTATATTATATTATATTATTATATATATATATATATATATATATATATATATATATATATATATATATATATATATATATATATATATATATATATATATATATAATTCTTTAAGATTAACGAGTACAAAGGAGCCGTAAAAAGCGGCCTCAGCAACACTAGGACTTAAGTCCAGGTAAATACTGGCGCCTCGCCCCAGAGAACCACCCCGACAACCCCACCCAAACACCCGTAGTTATAGATTCAGCTACTCGAAACAAGTTGCAAGTAGCACGGGCTATGGTGAGCCCGTAACTTACCTGGCACAGGAGCGGTGCTGTGTAGGTGTTGCCTCCCATCACCCGTCCAGCCAAGAACTGTCTCCTCAATGCTATTTACTCCCATTGGCATTCAATCATTTATTTTTATCCTGCGACCCTCGATACTCTATTGTCTGTCAATTCTCAATATCTTTTGTATACCATTCAAAGTGTTGCGGGTATATTGGTAAAGTGTTGGAAGTGTTGTGGTGGCGGCAACACCGGACGCAAGATGCCAGATGATGATTTACCCAGATGAGCCACACACACGTTAGAAAGAATTTTTTTCAGTGTCAGATTAGTTAACAAATGGAATGCATTAAGTAGTGTTGTGGTGGAGGCTGACTCCATACACAGTGTCAAATGTAGATATGATAGAGCCCAATAGGCTCAGGAATCTGTACACCAGTTGAGAGGCGGGACCATAGAGCCAGAGCTCAACCCCCAGCAAACACCACTAGGTGAGTACCAAAGCCAGCACAGAAGGTCGCCAAGTTTGTGTTAATGTTAAGTGCATTTCCTAGTTCATTTGCAGTCGCTTAGAATGACTTAATACCACACACGTCTTGATATAAGTGTTTCAATTGTTCTCTCTCTCTCTCTCTCTCTCTCTCTCTCTCTCTCTCTCTCTCTCTCTCTCTCTCTCTCTCAGCTTCAACACGACCACCAAGAACAAATGCCGGAACACACATTAACACACAATCATTACCAAACGGAAACGACACAAGCCGAATGATATATATTTATCCACTTGGACTGGACGGTATAGAGCGATGGTCTATAGCTTTTTGCAGGTCCGCGTTCAATCCCGCTGACTGTCCAAGTGGTTGGGCACCATTCCTTTTCCTCTGTCCTACCCCAAATCTTTATCCTTACTAGTCGTAATGGATTAGCGCTCTCTTGATAATTATCCTTCCCTTTCTCAGTCGTATATAAGGGTAAATGTCGAATTTGGCCGGCCAGTCCAAATTACACAGGAATCTGTACACCAGTTGATTGACAGTTGAGAGGCGGGACCAAGGAGCCAGAGCTCAACCCCCCGCAAGCACAACTAGGTGATTACACACACAGGTAAATACAGTCAAGCAGCCATATAAATTTAGGAAAGCACGCACGCACGCGAAAATATAAAACCACAAATTGCAACACTACCTGACTACCCCTGTTGTTCCTTCTGGGATCAACATCCTCGCGGCCCGGTCTCTGCCCAAGCCTCCTGGTTGGTGGAGGGGGAGGAGAGGGGGGGGCAGTTATCCCCCCTTATGTGTAGCGGGAGTATTGACAAATCATGGCCTCTTTACAAACAATACAAACAAGCAACCATAGAGCAACTCTTGGCTCTACAACAGTAAGATGAGGAGCCTTGCGTCACCCCCCCCCCCCCCACCCTTGCGTCACCCCCCCCCCCCCCCCCTTTGCGTCACACCACCAGCGAAGGCCGTAACCTAAAATATTGCTCAATTCATCCCAAAAATGTAAATAAATATATGCATTTCGTACACCTATTGTCCAGCCATCATTATAATTTGTACGTTAATACGAATAGTTTCAAATTATATTAAAACTATAAAATATTAAAAAAATGAGCAGCGCGGCGCACGAGACACGCTTGATACACTGTTGAAAAATGTGGGTAAAGTGCGCGGACTGTGTCTGTGGTTCCTGTGGTGGGGTGTAGGTGTGTGGGGGCCAGGACCATACCTCATGCTACACCACCACACCAGCCACCACATATTCCACCCTCAGTGAGTGAGTGAGTGAGTGAGTGAGTGAGTGAGTGAGTGAGTGAGTGAGTGAGTGAGTGAGTGAGTGAGTGAGTGAGTGAGTGAGTGAGTGAGTGAGTGAGTGACAGAGTGAGTGACAGAGTGAGTGACAGAGTGAGTGACAGAGTGAGTGACAGAGTGAGTGACAGAGTGAGCGACTGAGAGAGCGACTGAGAGAGCGAGTGAGAGAGCGACTGAGAGTGACAGAGTGAGCTCCTGCTGGACAGGTGTCACCACAGTAACATCTACAAGCCCTAGTGCACAATGCACCAATTTTCTGTCACCACATTTCCTGGAAATATTGCATCACCGCCAACCAACACCAACCACACAAATATATACATTAACCCTAATAACTCCTCTGCAATAATCCCCGTTGCTCTTGCAACTGACAACACGAGACAGAGAGAGAGAAAAGTCGATATTCTTAAACCTATCCTCAAGGTGTCCTCTATAACAGGCCATGCATATCACGGTGCAGCGGTATGTGGATGATCCGCCTGGTGACACTGGCTCGTCTGGCGGCCACATATTGCTTTAGATTTAGCTACTCACAACGAAGTATCCATGTAGCACGGGCTATGGTGATCCCGTAAGGTGGCTACACCACCTCACCCAACTTTAATACCATTGCCAGAGACGTTAACAAGATTTTTTTAATGTTATTTCTCCTGTGTGTATAGTTAGGCAGACTTGAATCGCTCTGTCATTCTTGCATTGTATTATATATGTTTATATATAGGTAAATATTTAACCCACAAAGGAAAACTAAAACTGGAAATGAATTGAGCGCCTTCGTGTTGACCAGCATGTGTGGAGTGAGAGGTAAGTGCTCAAGTGGGAGATATTGGTGGGGGGCGCTGCTTTCATCACGCGGGCGGAGGTTCGAGTCCCAGCCAGGGCCTGTGCAGTTTTATGGAGTGCGTGTGAGTAAGAAATTGACTGTGAGTGAGTGAGTGAGTGAGTGAGTGTGTATGAGAGAGTGAGTGTACTCACCCTAATTATACTCGCCTAATTGTGCTTGCGGGGGTTGAGATTTGGCTCTTTGGTCCATCCTCTCAACTGTCAATCAACTGGTGTACAGATTCCTGAGCCTACTGGGCTCAGGAATCAGTGTGAGTGAGTGTGAGAGAGTGAGTGAGAGTCAGTGAGAGAGAGTGTTTGAAAGAGTGATAATGTGAACGCGTCTGACCATGAAAGACACTGAATCAGGAAATACTTGAACACCAATTAAGTAAACATTTCTAAACACATCCTTAACTATTCCATCATCAAGCTTCCTTCTTACTCAACACCTTTGTCTAAAATATATACACTGATCTACACGTGCCAGAGCGAGGCCTCCTGACGGCCACCAGAGAAAATAGTGCCCGTGACCTCCCGTGACCCTGTCGGTGGGACGGGTGACCCGTCACGTCTGTCACCCTCAGACGAGAGGTCACGACACCAGTGTCAAGAGCGTGTATCATAAACGGTTTGACGTGACGACACAACAGCCAAATTACCTCGTTACAAAGTTGTTCAACAAGATTTAGGTATCCCCCTTCTCCTAATATCTAGATTAGGAGACATTTTATCTCCTAATCTCTTATAATTATCTTATAAATCTCTTAAGAGATTTATTGCTAGGATCACAGGTTGGGTTACAGTTAATACAGCTGACTACAGGCAAGAGACAACCTGCTTGATGGGGTTCTGGGAGTAGTTCTACTCCCCAAGCCCGGCCCGAGGCCAGGCTTGACTTGAGAGAGTTTGGTCCACCAGGCTGTTGCTTGGAGCGGCCCGCAGGCCCACATATACCTGGTTGATGGGGTTCTGGGAGTTCTTCTACTCCCCAAGCCCGGCCCGAGGCCAGGCTTGACTTGTGAGAGCTTGGTCCACCAGGCTGTTGCTTGGAGCGGCCCGCAGGCCCACATACCCACCACAGCCTGGTTGCTCCGGCACTTCATCGCCTATTATTATTATTTATACATGTTATAAATATATTATATATATAAATTTTACACCCACACATGCCGAGATTGCAACACAATAGGAACATAAGCAACAAGCTTATCACTGCTACCACGGTTGTATTACTCAGCATGCAGCAACCGTAACCCCCCCTCCCTCCTCCCCCCCCCCCGTGCTTGCAACACCCCACCACCACCACCATACAACCCTCGGCAGACGAGCAACCACCCCCCCCCCACCACCACCACCACAATGCTTACAACTCTAGAGACAAGCCTGAGTTAGAGGAAACCACCACCACCCCCACCACTATCCCAACCACCACCATCACCACCACCCCCACCACCACCACTACCCCAACCACCACTATCACCACCACTACCCCCAGCACCACCACCACCACCACCACCACTGCCCCAACCACCACCCCCACCACAACCATCACCAAACCACCACTACCCCCACCATACAGGAAGTCCACACTGGATTATTTTCTGGTTTGTGATAGAGGAAATTGTAGTGTGTTGGAGGGAGCTCGTCTTGCTTTGGGGAGGGGGGGAGGAGGAGTGGGAAAGGGGGGGGGGGTTGCTGTGGCCTGGCCTTGATTGTAGGTAACCCCCCCCCCCTCCCCCTTCACCCTCCCCCAACCGTGACATGATCAACGATTGTGGTAACCATTTGCTACTACCCCAACTGTGTCCGTTAAACAACTGGGAAGAGAGAGAGAGAGAGAGACACAGAGAGAAAGAGAGAGAGAGAAAGAGAGAGAAAGAGAGAGAGAGAAAGAGAAAGAGAGAGAGAAAGAGAGAGAGAGAAAGAGAGAGAGAGAAAGAGAGAGAGACAGAGAGAGACAGAGACAGAGAGAGGAGAGAAAGAGAAAGAAATAGAACATAGAGCCCCAACATTCAACACTAAATCAATCAAGGTCTGCCAGGGATGGCGGTGGACCCCACACCCGCCCAAAAGTGATCCACTCTATATATATAACAATATATTAAGAACGTCAAACACCTTAAGAAGGTCTACACAGGCCCCCTGGCAGACAGCAGCTGGACGCCACCTCACAGCATCTTCACCTTACCTCACACCATAACATTCTTCCCAACAAAAAATCAGGAGACAGAGAGACAGAGACAGCCACAGGAAGCTTCCTTTAAGACAAGAAACTGAACCATTGACTGGAAAGCTTCCAGCGAGTGTTTAACTCGTCACTACACAGATGTCAACCGTTCTCACAGATCCACACGACTCTCCAGCTGATCACCAGCGACACATCATAAACATTAGAGGAGTTTTAACCTTGTAATAGGAGTACCTACGTGACAATATCTTACCACAATAGTTACCGCATGAAGACAAACACTTAGACCTCAAGGTTGTCCTCAATAAGACGTCATTTAGGCGTCAAGTCATGCACACGAGAATTAGGGAATGACATTGCAGATGAAGTTGCAAAACTTGCAACAAAAAGGAGGAATGTAGACATTTACATTCCACAGTCTAGGACAGATTAAAAAAACAAAGGCAAAACAATGTATATTTTGCATACATTGAGTATATACAATGTATATATATATTCCACCTACTATATAGCAATTATTTTGGTGAAAGGGAACAATACAAGAACAGATGGGCACTCCCACCGCATCTGGCCTAGATATCCCATGTGCATTGGGGAAGGGGGGGGGGGAAATAGGCTTACAGGTTCCTGAAGTTTGAAAGTTTCGCCCCGAGAGGCCGAGTTTATTGGGCAGCGTCACTCTTCCTGTGAGTGGACACACTGTATCATGTACACATACAGCGTGTGTGTATACAGAATATGTATGTACATCATGATGTGTGTGTGTTCATTTTATGTATTTGTGTACACGTATGTACTCGCCTAACTGCGATAGCGAGGGGTAGAGATCAGCTCCCTGTCTGTGTGCAGGGATATCCTGGATATCTACCTTGTGTATATCTAAAAGCTATCGTCTTCTATGCAGGGTTCAACATCAAGCTCTAGGCCCAGATTCACGAAGCAGTTACGCAAGCACTAACGAACCTGTACATCTTTTCTCAATCTTTGGCGGCTTTGTTTACAATTATTAAACAGCTAATGAGCTCCGAAGCACCAGGAGGCTGTTTATAACAATAACAACAGTTGATTGGCAAGTTTTCATGCTTGTAAACTGTTTAATAAATGTAACCAAAGCCGTCAAAGATTGAGGAAAGATGTACACGTTCGTAAGTGCTTGCGTAACTGCTTCGTGAATCTGGCCCCCTGGCCCCCAGCTGTGGTCTTGCTGGGTGCTGCCCAGAGAAGGAAGAACAGTGAGAGAAGGAAGAACAGTGAGAGAAGGAAGAACAGTGAGAGAAGGAAGAACGCTGAGAGAAGGAAGAACGCTGAGAGAAGGAAGAACGCTGAGAGAAGGAAGAACGCTGAGAGAAGGAAGAACGCTGAGAGAAGGAAGAACGCTGAGAGAAGGAAGAACGGTGAGAGAAGGAAGAACGCTGAGAAGGAAGAACGCTGAGAGAAGGAAGAACGCTGAGAGAAGGAAGAACGCTGAGAGAAGGAAGAACGCTGAGAGAAGGAAGAACGCTGAGAGAAGGAAGAACAGTGAGAGAAGGAAGAACAGTGAGAGAAGGAAGAACAGTGAGAGAAGGAAGAACAGTGAGAGAAGGAAGAACAGTGAGAGAAGGAAGAACAGTGAGAGAAGGAAGAACAGTGAGAGAAGGAAGAACAGTGAGAGAAGGAAGAACAGTGAGAGAAGGAAGAACGCTGAGAGAAGGAAGAACGCTGAGAGAAGGAAGAACGCTGAGAGAAGGAAGAACGCTGAGAGAAGGAAGAACGCTGAGAGAAGGAAGAACGCTGAGAGAAGGAAGAACGCTGAGAGAAGGAAGAACGCTGAGAGAAGGAAGAACGCTGAGAGAAGGAAGAACGCTGAGAGAAGGAAGAACGCTGAGAGAAGGAAGAACAGTGAGAGAAGGAAGAACAGTGAGAGAAGGAAGAACAGTGAGAGAAGGAAGAACAGTGAGAGAAGGAAGAACAGTGAGAGAAGGAAGAACAGTGAGAGAAGGAAGAACAGTGATAGAAGGCCGCCATGACTGCTGCCTACCGATCAATATACGAGGTTAGGCCTATTATTTTTATTGCCATTGTACACAACAATCGATAATTCTGGCGCCAAAGAACTAATAGCTGATGGGTTTTTCTTATTGTCCCAGTGTCTATTTATCTATATATTTAAAAGATAATACAATGGATTTTAATCAGATTTGGTGTGGAAATTATATATTTTCGCAGTCGATACAGGCAGTAAACAAAGCCTTGCGGCTGGCAGCGCTGCACCAAGCTTCCTTAATTATCGTACGCACAGTTCCCGCCAAATCTGAAGCACATTGATGCAATTCTCAAGGGTAAACTCACATGTTACGGTGCGTTACGTTGTGACGTAGCATTATAGTGTATCCAAATAGCGTAACATTTAAACGATATACATTTATATACAACAGTGGTGAACGAGACGAGTGGTTCTCCCCCCTCCAAACACCAGTACACAATGAAATCACAATAGCGTAATATCAGACATATCGAACCAAGGGGTCCCAGAACGCCGGTTCGATCCCCCACTCTCCTGCTACCGAGAATCCCAATCAATACCATAATACGTAGCAGTGGCTATACAAACGCATAACATTATTTTGCCGAAACGGCAAATGAACACGAGATAGAGGAATACGGTCAGGCTAAGAAGCGAGGCTGGTGTGAAGGCTGGTTGCAATGTTTACATTAGTCAGCTGATAGGGTAAGGGGAAACGCGCGCTTTGACAGAGTTGATAATTGTGCAAGCAAATCAACTTGGGGCGTTAGTGGGGTAACTTTTGCAATTCATCTCAAACTTTGCTTTCAAATTTACATTAGTTTTAAAAGATGAATCTACAACAGTAATGACATTAAAATAAAGTATTAAAGTTCCCTTCTCTCATTATCTCCCACTTCTAAATGCCTTTAAATTGTAATATTTATATTTTAAAAAGTTCTCGTGTCAACCGACGCCCTTTTTTACCTCATGACATAAACCATCTGATGCAGCTTCCTAAAGACCACGAGAAAAAAATTTAGAAAGTAGAGAATGTAAGGAGACCTTGAGGAGCTTGAGTGAGGGGTGAGGGAGGTGCTAGATATAGTGAGAGGTGAGAGAAGAGGGGGTTACAGGGTACATTACCACACCTGTACTTGCACACCTGTCAGTGTCTACAGGAAAGTGAGGTCTAGCTCCAAGCCCCCGCCTGTTAGCCCTGTTGCACCTGTTATCTTGAGATGGTTATCTTGAGATGATTTCGGGGCTTTAGTGTCCCCGTGGCCCGGTCCTCGACCAGGCCTCCACCCCCAGGAAGCAGCCCGTGGCAGCTGACTAACACCCTGGTAGCTATTTTACTGCTAGGTAACAGGGGCATAGGGTGAAAGAAACTCCACCCGTTGTTTCTCGCCGGCATCCGGGATCGAACCCAGGACCACAGGATCATAAGTCCAGCGTGCTGTCCGCTCGGCCGACAGCACGACAGGTACAATACCTTTCAAGTTCTGGCTACCGATCATTCGGTACATACCGTCCGTCATCGTGCCTTACAATAAGGCCACATTAACCATCCATATATATCCAAATGCAGACGAGGAGTCACAATAACGTGGCTAAAGTAAGTTGACCAGACCACACACTAGAAGGTGAAGGGACGACGACGTTTCGGTCCGTCCTGGACCATTCTCAAGCCGATTGTGAATGGTCCAGGACGGACCGAAACGTCGTCGTCCCTACACCTTCTAGTGTGTGGTCTGGTCAACCATATATATCCAACACTCCCACCACTAGCAAGAGAATTGGATCAAACAAAAGATAAAGAGTCCTGGAGGTGGTTTCTTTGTTTGTCAAGAGTGAAGTGAACTTTGTTAGTGGGGGAGAGTTTGCTGCTCTTATGGTCCGTTTAGATGGGGCGAGTTTATTAGGCAGCGCCACTCATCTTGTGAGTGGACACACCGCCATAGTGACAGTATTGGGCAGCGCCACTCATCTTGTGAGTGGACACACCGCCATAGTGACAGTATTGGGCAGCGCCACTCATCTTGTGAGTGGACACACCGCCATAGCAGCATGTACAACACTCCCCAATAGGAAGAAAACCCGCTGGGTTGTTCATCCTGTCACTTGTACCCAGACACAGCTGGGACTTGCTGAACTGTCTCAAGTGAACAGCTCCTCAAACAAGAAGATTAACATCTATCAACCCTTAAAAGCTTACGTTATCTTGCGGGTGCAAAATGGGGGAATCTTTTAAGAACAGTATCAATATTTGACAAATAGTGTTTTCCTAACTCAAACAATGTGGGGTTTATTATTCTACACATACTTCTGATGTCTCTCAGGTGTTCACATTGACGTAGATAATAGTTCACATTCACGTAGGTTCCTGCCCGAAACGCTGCGCGTACTAGTGGCTTTACAAGATTGTAAATACTGTACTATTCAATGTATTCTCACAAACTCAATGTACCTTCTTGTATATATTTTAATAAATAAATAAATAAATAATGGTCCGTTGTGCAGTGAGAGTGCGAGTGGTGGTTGTTTTTGTACACACGCCTACCTACCCTGATGCTCTTCTCCAAGTCCCTCTCCACACAATCCCGTTAAGTACCGATAAAAACAGAACGACCTTGGATCGATATGCTCAATGTTGATGCTGTAAAGCCTCCACAGACACGGGAATCTGTACACCAGTTGATTGACGGTTGGGAGGCGGGACCAAAGAGCCAGAGCTCAACCCCCGCAAGCACAACTAGGTGGATACTAGACCCCTTCTCTCCCCCCCCCCTACACCCACCGGTAACACTACAGAGGAAGGGAAGAGACTGGAGACGTCTCAAAAGGTCAGAGGGTGCTCCCCCCCCCCTACACACACCAACACTTACTCATAATTCAAGGAACACACATCACTGGCTCCACATTTATATTTCCCTGCTCCTTACAACCTCTTGCAAGATCCTCTTACATATTTCAACACTAAACATTTCCTTACCATTGTGGTCAGCTATACGGCCTATGAATGTGTGAAATGAGTGTTCGGAATGAGTGAACACTTTATGTAGGGCATACGTAGATCTGTGTATCTATGTATTTACGTATGTAGGTTAGCTTAGCATTTTAAAAGCACCGAATCATCTTCTGTGGTTGAGTGTTCAATAAACCCTTGAACAATGTGTTTAGCACATAACCCTGTCCATGGAGGACATAAGAAAATGTATATATGCTGGTTAGCGTTGTAAATGTCTGGCCACGTCTGTGGTAGAAAATAATAATAATAATAAAAAATGAGTGGGATCTATGACCTGAGTAAACTCTGCACCTCTCGACGGCACTGTTGCCATATATAAATAAACTTGCAATGTTGTGTATACGAGGTATGACGTCATCATGGCATCAAAAGGATATACCTGATCAACCAGGTTGTGGTTCATACGTCACGCTGCGAGCTGCTAACTAGTAGCTTCCAACAGCCTGGTTGACCAGTCCAGTAACCAGGGGCCAGATTCACGAAAGTACTTACACGCAAGCACTTACTAACCTGTACATCTTTTCTCAATCTTTGGCGGCTTTGTTTACAATTATTAAACAGTTAATGAGCTCCGAAGCACCAGGAGGCTGTTTATAACAATAACAACAGTTGATTGGCAAGTTTTAATGCTTGTAAACTGTTTAATAAATGTAACCAAAGCCGTCAAAGATTGAGGAAAGATGTACACGTTCGTAAGTATTTGCGTAAGTGATTTCGTGAATCTGGCCCCAGGAGGCCTGGTCGAGGACCGGGCCGCTGGGACATTCATGAGCCCCGAAATCATCGCAAGGGATTACATAATTCCCACGCTGGTACAGCCATTAGATCCTGCTGTAATCTGACCCCTTGACCAAGTGTCGGGCCTCTTCTTCACCATGGTTGGGAGACACGCCGCTCACAGCAGCCCGCCCTCAAACAAAGACCCATAGTCCATTCCATGCACCCGCCAAACCCCCCCCCCCCCTGTTCATGAATGGAAAAAGGTTTACACACGCATCCTGTCCTCGACTCAAGTTCATTCCATCCAGCGGTCGACCCCACAGACGCATTCATCAATTTTTGCATCTTCATTCAAAACAGGAATTTTCTCAAATATAATTTATTATACTATATTAGCATATTGTGCATATATTGGCATAGGTTAGGTTAGGTGTTTAGGTTCTGATGGCGATTATTTGTATTTGTAGTACGTGGGTGAAGCATTTACAGCGTTGTGGTTCGAACAAAATTCGTCAGTGAAGCACTTGTTCCGGAAGTGTTCGAACGTCATCAGTTGTGAGTCGTGTGTAAACCGTTTGTCATTCATAAACAGCTGGGGTTGGAGGGTGGATGGAATCACTTTTGGGTCTTTGTTTGGAGGACGGACTGGCACACGACTCAACTGCTGACGTTCGAACACTTCCGGAACAAGTGCTTCACTGACCAATTTTGTTCGAACCACAACGCTGTAAATGCTTCACCCACGTACTACAAATAATCGCCCACAGAACCTAACCAGTGCTTAAAATATATACAATACGGAGATACAAAATAATATTAATTTATATTTGATAAAATTCCTGCTTTGAATAAACAGCATGTTAAAATGTATGAATGCGACCGTGCTACTTGCCCTGTTCCTGTGCCAGGTAAGTTACGGGCTCGCCATAGCCCGTGCTACTTGGAACTTGTTCCAAGTAGCTGAATCTATAACAACAACAACATGCTGAGGCCGTGAGGGTTGTGTGGAGGTTGTACCACTTGAGGGGGAGGGGGGGGCTGGCGCCGGATGCATTCTTCCGTTGGAGGCTGGTCCTCCACCATCCGACTCTCTCCACCACTTCTCCACCTGGTGGTGGCGGGAGAGGAGATGAAAGGGAAAGTACACAAAGGTGATGGACTCCTTCACATCTTAAAATGTTTGTTGACCAGACCACACACTAGAAGGTGAAGGGACGACGACGTTTTGGTCCGTCCTGGACCATTCTCAAGTCCATTGAGAAGAGGAAGATGAAGATTAAGCCACCCAAAAGGTGGCACGGGCATGAATAGCCCGTAAGTGGTGGCCCTTTTAAGCCATTACCAGTATCAATAGATGATACTGGAGATCTGTGGAGGTGCGACTGCACCCTGCGTGACGGGAGATGTCTCCCGTGAGAAGAGGAAATAGATGCAAGCAATAAATATGCTAGAGAGCGGTGAGGAACAAAGTGTAGTAGAGGAGATGGTAGTAGGAATAAGAACTGCAGAGGGCCTATTGGCCCATACGAGGCAGCTATTATTATAACCACCGAATGAGAAGAACTTAAAATTTGGTTTCCAGATTAATTTTTAAGTTTTGCGGGAAACACTTTACGTAACAGCGAGTTAATGGGTATGTGTAACTCCTGTTATCTTGAGATGATTTCGGGGCTTAGCGTTCCCGCGGCCCGGTCCTCGACCATTCCGCCTTTTTGTTACACACCCCCAAGAAGAAACTCGTAGCAGCTGTCTAACTCCCCAGGTACCTATTTACTGCTAGGTAACAGGAGCATCAGGGTGAAAAGAAACATTTTGCCCATTTGTCTCCGCCTCCACCGGGGATCGAACCCGGAACCTCAGGACTACGAATCCGAAGCGCTGTCCTCTCAGCTGTCAGGCGCCCGCTGCCCCCCCATTATGTACATCACTCATTATCTTTATACACATTGGGGGCCCGACGGATGAGTGAACATCGCTCGGGATTCGTAGTCCTATAGGGTCCGGAAATCGATCCCCGGTCAAAAACAAATGGGCACTTCTTTCACCCTGATGCTCCTGTTCACCTAGCTGTACATAGGTACCTGGGAGTTAAGACGGCTCCTACGGGCTGCTTCCTGGGTGTGTGGGGGAGGGGGGGGGGAAGATAAAAAAAAATTGACAGTTGAGCGCCAGAACTCAACCCCCGCAAGTACAACTAGGCGAGTACAACAGGGCGAGTACAATTAGGCGAGTACAACTAAGCGAGTACATTATTTTGAGTACAAATTTGAATTGGAAAGGAAAGTGGGAGGGGAAATGTATGAGGGGGTGTCCCAGGGTGACCTTGCCGGGGTGGGCTGGTCCCGGCGGCTCAGGGGTCACGGGTCATGACCTGTAACACGGGAGGTCAACTACCTGCAGGAACCACCACCACCAGCACGGGAGAGGTGCTGGGAGGGCGGCGGTGGTGGGAGAATAGGGGATGGGGGGGGGGCAGGTGTTGGCCTAAGGGAGCTCTTCTACTGGGATGGTGAGGGAAGGGGGGAGGGCGTCATATACTGTGTGGTGGGGGGGGGGTGAGGGGGTTGTATTAGAGGGGGGTGGGGGCAACTTTCCCCAAGTGCAGATGATAATGTAATGTTGGTAAACACTCCGGCACCTGCAGGGGGGTAGGGGGGAGCTCAGGGGGGGGGAGGGGAGCTCAGGGGGGGGGGGAGAGAGGAGCTCAGGGGGGGGAGGGGAGCTCAGGGGGGGGGAGCGGAGCTCAGGGGGGGGAGGGGAGCTCAGGGGGGTGCAACATATACCTGCCAATCACTACCTAACACTGACTACGGGCAGGTGAACAGAATTATCAGCGGAAAGTGCCAAGCATTACGACTATATAGCACTGGGAAGGGGTTAAAATAAGGATTTAAGATGGGAAGAGGGGGGGGAGGGAGGAATAGTGCCCAACCACTTGGACGGTCGGGGATTGAACGCCGAACTGCATGAAGCGAGACCGTCTCTCTACCGTCCAGTTAGTAGGCGGTGTATAAAAGAGAGATCTTAATTAACAACGGGGAAGTGAGAACTTTTTATCGCTCACTCGCCTACTCACAAGAACCTTCTCATATCATATTATTATCTTTATTGACAAAATTAATTACAATTTTGCCTAATCTGAGGACTTCGATTAAGTCTTATTAAAGTGAGGATAATGGTGGTATTCACTGTCACGCAGGACAGAGGGTCACACACAAGACAATAGGTCTAAACTGTAGGCTGAAGCACATATATATCATGGTTACAATCAATGTTTTAATGTATGGATATGTGAAAACAACTTTCTACTGTGCACTGCCACACAAGGGCAGGGATGGGTTCATAACTGATGCAGCTTAGAATATAAATAAAAATTGTTCATTCTTTAAAATGGACAAGCAAATTTTGGATAAACTGTTAGGATGTCGTCCAGAACACCTGAGTCAATAAATTAGTTACACAGTTGGTGGTACAAGAGGCCTGGGGCCAGATTCACGAAGCAGTTAAGCAAGCACTTACGAACCTGTGCATCTTTTCTCAATCTTTGGCGGCTTTGTTTACAATTATTAAACAATTAATGAGGTCCCAAGCACCAGGAGGCTGTCTATAGCAATAACAACAGTTGATTGGTAAGTTTTCATGCTTGTAAACTGTTTAATAAATGTAACCAAAGCCGTCAAAGATTGAGGAAAGATGTATACGTTCGTAAGTACTTGCGTAACTGCTTCGTGAATCTGGCCCCAGGAGGTCTAAAGTCCTGCATCACTGGGAAAATAACTACACATTCTCCATTCACAGGATATTCTCGCTTCATGCAGGTCGGCGTTCAATCCCCGACCGTCCAAGTGGTTGGGCACCATTCCGTCCCATCCCAAATGATGGGATGGGACGGGAGAGAATCCTGACCCCTTCCTAGAGTTATGTAGTCATAATATCTTGGCGCTTTACCCCTGATAATTCCTTCCTTCCTGACCCCCCCCCTCCTTCCCGTCAAAATGTGTAAATATATACATACACAGCACACATAATAATGTGTATCTTGCCTTGGTACCCAGCTTTCATTTCCAGGATTTAGTGAAAAACGATTATTTTCAAGTAACAAGTGCTTATATAGATAACTTTTCTACCGTTTGGTCGCGGAAAGTCAGTGCTGTGAGCGGCCGTCTGTGGAGGCCTGGTCGACACGGGTCACTACGTCTGGTCTGTGGGGGCCTGGTCGACACTGGTCACTACGTGTGGTCTGTGGAGGCCTGGTCGACACGGGACACTACGACTGGTCTGTGGGGGCCTGGTCGACACTGGTCGCTACGTGTGGTCTGTGGAGGCCTGGTCGACACGAGTCACTACGTCTGGTCTGTGGAGGCCTGGTCGACACGAGTCACTACGTCTGGTCTGTGGAGGCCTGGTCGACACGGGACACTACGACTGGTCTGTGGAGGCCTGGTCGACACGGGACACTACGACTGGTCTGTGGAGGCCTGGTCGACACGGGACACTACGACTGGTCTGTGGAGGCCTGGTCGACACGGGACACTACGACTGGTCTCCAGTACATGTTAACAAGGACCTCCAAATCTAAACAATAAATAGATTGGGTGAACACACAAGTCCAGACCAAACTGTTGTAACCCTCGTTGTGATTGGTCAACACAGTACCTCTATCAATCCAAGATTGGTCAACACAGTACCTCTATCAATCCAAGACGTATAAAACTGAATGCGACAGCAGCCGTAGAGTGTAACGAATCATTCAGACCTCTCAATCGTAACTTTCCAGCTGTTTACATTAACAGGTCAGCCAAAAGTGTAAACAACTTGCTATTCGTCGATAACTGTCTGCTAACACAGTTTTAAACTTTCTCTTACAATAAGTCTTACGTCTCCTGTGACGTTGAGACGGGTAAGACTGTAACCCCTCTCAGGACTGACCAATACCACGGCTACATATCTACTCTTGCTGCCTATACCACATGGATAAACGGCCGTGATTGGACTAGACCGCGCAGGTAAACAAAAAACCCATAGAAAGCTGGCAGGGATTGGTCAGCCGGCAGTATGAACTCTCTCAAGTGGTCCCACACACCACATTAAGACCGCATACATCTACTTCAAGACATTTACGTCACCATAAACAGGACGCGGGAAGACAGCGTCTGGCCACAAGACAAAAGCTGAGAAATGCGAGGAGGAATTAAGGGAGAAAGCCGAGACGAATTTTAGAAACTTAGAGAGTCATGCTGGAGGAGAAACAGACACGGGTAGAAACACAGATAAATTGTAGCCTACTGGAGGGGGGAGAGGAGGAGGAGGAGAGGAAGAGGGGGAGAGGAAGAGGGGGAGAGGAAGAGGGGGAGAGGAAGAGGGGAGAGGAACACAAGAACAAAGGTAACTGCAGAAGGCCTATTGGCCCAAACGAGGCAGCTCCTATCTATAACCCACCAATCCCACTTATATACATGTCCAACCCGCGCTTGAAACAATCGAGGGACCCCACCTCCACCACGTTACGCGGTAATTGGTTCCACAAATCAACAACTCTGTTACCGAACCAGTATTTACCCAAGTCTTTCCTAAATCTAAATTTATCCAATTTATACCCATTGTTTCGTGTTCTGGAAGACTAGAGAAAGCAGGGGAGGGCGTGTCCATGTCTCCTGGAGGAGGGGGGGGGGGCTGTAAGCCAACTGGTCCTAACCTGACCTTCAGGCAGTAATTACGAAGACATACAAGGTCAACCACTATCTTCTTGAGTTATCTTAAGATGATTTCGGAGCTTTAGTGTCCCCGCGACCCGGTCCTCGACCAGGCCTCCACCCCCAGGAAGCAGCCCGTGACAGCTGACTAACACCCAGGTACCTATTTTACTGCTAGGTAACAGGGGCATAGGGTGAAAGAAACTCTGCCCATGCAATATCGTTCAATATCAATAAAAAACTAAAAGCAATATCGTTCTTCTTGAGGACGGGCCATTGTACCAAGGAGCCTGCCTGGTTGATGGGGTTCTGGGAGTTCTTCTACTCCCCAAAGTCTGCCTGACCAGACTTGACACGGATCGCTTCCTTGACCGTGGTGTGCGTGGTACAATTGTCTGGTCCTGGGAGCTGGGTTCACAGCGCTGGTACAACACACTCACCCGCGGTGCATGGGAGACACCTCCCAGCGTCAGTAGAAGAAAGTTGGGCGTAGTCACTCCCAACGGCTAGGGCACCTGACAGCTGGGTGGACAGCGCTTCGGATTCCTATAGTCCTAAGGTTCCGGGTTCGATTCCCCGGTGGAGGCGGAGACAAATGGGCAAAATGTTTCTTTCACCCTCATGCCCCTGTTACCTAGCAGTAAATAGGTACCTGGGAGTTAGTCAGCTGCTACGGGCTGCTTCCTGGGGGGGGGGGGGGAGGGTGTAACAAAATTGTTTTTATTATTATTGAGACGAGATTATTGTTGTTATAGATTCAGCTACTCGGAACAAGTTCCAAGTAGCACGGGCTATGGCGAGCCCGTAAAGAGCGAGATATAACGTTACAGGGATATAATCCAGCACTCCCCCCTCCCCCCTTCCGGGGTATCAACAAAGAGTTAAATATATCACGCTACTGTGATATCTGAGTAACAAGAAGTTGGTCTCACTTTCATTCCGAAGTAGGTTTTTTTCCTCTCACCTCAGTCTATGAATATTTAAGTCTGTGTACGTATGTCTGTACGTCTGTGTCAATATCAAAGTGTGTATGTGTGTGTCAATATAACAAAATATATATTAACCAGGCGATCAAAAGCATAAAACATACAAAATTAAAAAGCTAAACACGAAAAAAACCATGACTGCAGAACTGCTTGTGGTATGTTATACGAGACCTTGTTGTGTTCTTACCTGTGTATTGTTGTATGTATGTATGATCTGTGTGGATGTGCAATTCTTGGCTAGACCAATTGTTGGTTGGAGATCGTGCTGCAGCTCCTGGGCCACATGTTTGTGTGGGGAAGCGACCTACCATACAACATGTAGGGAGGCATTGAAATACATACACACACACACCAAATGGAAAACAGAAGAGTAAGGGGAGACATGATAAACACCTACAAAATCCTCAGGGGAATTGACAGGGTGGACAAAGAAACTCTTCAGCACGTGTGGGACACGAACAAGGGGACACAGGTAGAAACTGAGTACCCAGATGAGCCACAGGGACGTTAGAAAGATTTTTTTCAGTGTCGAGTAGTTAGTAAATGGAAGTGATGTGGTGGAGGCTGACTTCATACACAGTTTCAAATATAGGTATGATAGAGCCCAGTAGGCTCAAGAATCTGTACACCAGTTCATTGACAGTTGAGAGGCGGGACCAAAGAGACAAAGCTCAACCCCCCGCAAGCACAATTAGGTGAGTACACACCCACCCCTACCTCCGCTGAAGGAGATTTGAAGTCGACATGAGACAGTGATCTACCCCTCTGACCTCCCAGAGCTTGGTCGTCTTAATACGTCAATACCAACTGCCCCCCCCCCCCTCCATGACGTAATTAAGATGTCAATAGCCCGCCTGTCACCCTGCCCTGACAACCGTTTAAACGGTAATTACTCCTGTAATTCATCTTTTATCCGCCCTACTGTCACGGTGTACGGTCGTTATACGGGCGTTATATGGAGGTGGGTAGGGAGGCGGGTGACAGCAGGCAGAGAAGGAATGACAGGTTGAGGAAGGGAGGAGGTGGAGAGGCAGGAAATAAGCCAAGATATAAGGAGAGGAAATAAGCCAAGATATAAGGAGAGGAATTAAGCCAAGATATAAGGAGAGGAATTAAGCCAAGATATAGGGGAGAGGAATTAAGCCAAGATATAGGGGAGAGGAATTAAGCCAAGATATAGGGGAGAGGAATTAAGCCAAGATATAGGGGAGAGGAATTAAGCCAATATATAGGGGAGAGGAATTAAGCCAAGATATAGGGAGAGGCAGGAAATAAGCCAAGATATAGGGAGAGGAAAATAGAGATTAACGAGGAATGAAAGTTTTTCTGTCTATGGAAAAGCCATAGACAGAACAAAACATGGTACACAAGCTGGGATAAAACACCTCCGCAAGAACGAGGCGACAAGGAAAACAAAAACATACGAAGAGGAGAAAGAGCACCCAAGAGACTCGCCAAAAGGTGAAAGCAATGAGTGGGACCGAAGAGTAGAGAGGCGGGACCAGAGAGCCGAAGCTCAACTCTCCCACAAGGCGAGTGTACACACACACACACACACACACACACTAACCAATACATTACGACTATGTTACATATTTACCCAGACCGTTTAACACATTAAAGGCTCTTTGTTTAACGTCTTGCTAAATCCAGGCAAGATAAAAACACTACTTTCTTACTGGTATGATATTCTAACCAGGTCTTTTGGAACCAGTTTGGAGAGGTATTGCGGTTACCCCACACCTGTACTCTCCTCCACACCTGTACACTCCCACACACACACCTGTACACTCCCACACACACACCTGTACACTCCCACACACACCTGTACACTCCCCCACACACCTGTACACTCCCCACACACACACACCTGTACTCCCCTACACCTGTACACTCCCCCCACACACCTGCCTCCCATATACGTCACATGTGCACACAGTTTGCTTCTTGAAGGGCAAGGGAAGTGAGGAGAGAGAGAAGTGAAATTACGTCAGGAGAAAAAAACAAAAGATTCACATTTGGGACGGGAGAAAGACGTAATATATACGTCTTCTCCCACTATGTAAAACACTAGGGGGAGACGGAGGACGGAGGGGTGGGGTAGGGAGAGACGGGGAGAGAGACAGACAGACACTGACGCACACACCACGAAGTAAAAACGTCTAGAACAAGTCTTCCAAGACCACCAATTACGGACCCAACACCAACCCTCCTTGGGGAAATCTCATTTGAATTTGTCATGCAGGGAGACGAAAAGTGAGAGGTGAGGGAGGGGGGAGAGAGAGGTGAGGGGGAGGAGAGGTGAGGGAGGGGGGAGAGTGAAGGCTGCGAAGAGGGAGGGGGAGGAGAGAATGAAGGAGGAATGGGGAGAGGGAGAAGCAAGAGAAAAGGGAAGGAGTGGTAATAGTACTGAGCTACCAGTGGTATGGTACCCTTGTGGGTCAGGTTCGAATCCTTGAGGGGTCACACAGTTTTAATACATGCAATAAATCTCCCCCCCCCCCATAAACCTGGTCAAGAGGGACCCCTGGCCAACCATACAACAAGTTAAAAAACTCTCCGCTGCACAATACAATACACACATCGACCAAGACCGTCAACAACAACAATCAACGAAGGAACCATTTTCCCGCCACGAAGAACAATAACAAATGTACCCCCTAGAGGGGGTCTGATTGGTCGAGGAGGGGAAGGGGGGGCATAGGAAGAACAGGGGGGGGGGCGAGGGGGGGGGGGGAGAAGTCATGGGGCCTCCACATAGAAGTAGGTTAAGCCTTAACCGAAGAGATCCCAACATCTACTTCGCAGTGGACGTTGGCCGAAGTGGACCCCCCCCCCCTTTCCCGCCTTCCTGTCCACCGCCACCGGCCGGAAATTACAGCGTTTCCTCCTACGTTATCCTCGTCGGCCAATTAGAATGCAGCGGCGGCCAGTTCGCCGGAACGCGATTGGCCGCCGTCCTAGCAACGGCGGCTCCTTCCTGTCTCTTCGCTGAAACGTCCGCGTTCTCGCTCAGGTTATCGCTCTCGGCCAATGAGAACCCAGCGAGACCGTATTTGCTGGCGCGCGATTGGCCAGCGTGGCCAGCCGGTGAGAGCGACGGCCGCTGGCGGGAATAAGGGGTAGACTCCCGGACCAGCCCCGACCTCCATATCGTCCGCGTTCGAAACCCCCAACCTCCGCACTTATATACCCAAATCCCCTTAATATTTACAAACTAGAATATCTACAACTGAACGAAAATTAACTAAAAACAATAAATTCGTCTCTTGGATGAGCCGATAACCGCGCGATTTTTAAATATAGGATAGAATGATGCGCGACTCAAGGGATCGGGACACGGGGGCGTCTCTCACAGGTGCAGGAATTCTTTCATTCACGGGCGAAGCATAGCTCTCTTTTGGCCCGAGAGAAACTCTTTGAAGACAATCCCGCTACGAGAGGCACGTAGAACCGGCGCTAATCACTCTTGTCCATCTTAGTGGGAGCTTACGGCGCCCCCCCCCCTTCCCACCAACACATACACACACACATATATACACACACACACACACACTATACCTCCTTCACTGCAAGCTCATGTACGTTTGTATCTGCATGTACGCATGCACACGTACATGTACGCACGCACGTACGTAAAGTATGTACGTACAAAAAGGTCCCTATTGCCCCGTCTTGAAACAGGCCATATACTCATGGCAGACTTGAGAGTCCGTCTTCCTACGGTTTCCCAACGTCAAGAAAACGGTCCATATAAGGTGCCCTTATCCTAACCTACCAGAGGACCCAAAACAGAAAACGGGACAGTACGTCACTTTCGCCAGCCGCTTCCATTTTCTAGCACGACAATTTTTGACCTATGTAACGCATACGAGCGAAAAGCGACGTTCTTTGTAGGAGAACAAGTTGTGGAGAGAGAGAGAGAGACTTCTCACCTGTCGTGTTAAGGGTACGTCAAGGCACGTCTAAGTACGTCAAGGCACGTCTAGGTACGTCTAGGCACGTCAAGGCACGTCTAGGCACGTCTAGGCACGTCACTCACCCTCTCCCGTCTGCTCAAACAAAATGACCCTTTGCCTTTCCTGCTTCTACTCTCCAATCTTGTCGACCCGACAAGAACTGTGTATAAGAATACACAGTTGTGTATAAGAATAAGTTGTGTATAAGAATACACAACACGAAACCTTGTCGACGGGTTCAAGACGATCGCAAGTGTTAACTGGAACAAAGGAACAAAAAAGTCCTCAACTGTTCCCCCTGCAGTAATATGGGACAGTGTTGTCAACAGATTTGCGAGTCGTGTTCCCGGGTGAACTAGTCAAGCAAAGATTAGTGTTCCGTTGACATTGGAGCGAGAAGAGGGAGGGAGGTAGGGTGGGCGGGGTGGGTGGGTGGGTGGGTGGGTGGGTGGGTGGGTGTGTGTGTGTGTGTGTGTGTGTGTGTGTGTGTGTGTGTGTGTGTGTGTGTGTGTTCGAGTCACTTCTGGGGTAATTACCTAAGTGTAGTTACAGGATGAGAGCTACGCTCGTGGTGTCCCGTCTTCCCAGCACTCTTTGTCATATAACGCTTTGCCATGTACACACACACACACAAAAGTGTGTGTGTGTGTGTGTACATGCACACAGCTTTCACAGAGTGAAAGAGGGGGAGGGAAGAGTGAAAGAGTAAATGACGTAATTTAAATCTGCAAGACCTGATGAAATCGAATCTTTCAATGAGCCACAGATAATATAATATGATGCTTAATGAAAATAAATTACAGCTCCTACGCTATGGAAAAAAAGAAGAAAATGTCAAAACGGAAATCATATATAAAACGCAATCTAATCACACTATTTAACGAAAAGGCAATGTAAAGACTCCAAGAGTAATCCCGTCGGAAGACCATACCTAAATACCCCCTGAATCTCCCCTAAATACCCCCTGAATCTCCCCTAAATACCCCCTGAATCTCCCCTGAACACAACAGTGTGAGAGGCCAACCATTCAAGAAGGTGTAGCAATGGATGACTCCCTCCTGCAGACACACTTATCCCAGAGTTAGTTACAAAATATTGTACCACCCGCCTTACAGATACCTCTATTATCATTTATAATTTGTATAAAAATTTAGTATCTGTTATTACTATTATTATTACACAGTGTAATTATCAATTAGTATGATTAATATTCAATTAATACTCATTACCTGAATTTTTCGTCAGTAAATAAAATAAATTATATAATTGTATTAAGGGCATTCTGTGTATGCGTTAGTAACTCATGACTAGTGTGAGATGAGGGAACTAGTAACCTGTTTGTGTTGGTATATGGGAACACTGCGTGCAGTTATAACGTGTGCGGTTGAACTGTTGGTGGCCGCGAATGGCATGAACACGCTAGCGAGCTGTAAACACTTCTCCGGCCAATGGCTGGGAACCCTTCACAAACCAAGCCCGTCCTCCCAAAGTTACAAAACCCTTGTTCTAGGGGGGTAGAAATAGCCTAAGCTACTCTATCCCTTTGAGATGTATTTATTGCTTATCTCAATAAACATACTTGAACTTGAACTTGAACCCTTGTTCTCTCCTAACCTACTAGAAGACCCAAAACAGAAAACGGGACAGTATGTCACTTTGGCCAGCCGCTGCCATTTTCTAGTACGACGATTTTTGGCCTTAGTGACGCATAGGAGGGAAAAGCGACGTTCTTTGTAAGAGGACAGGTTGCACAAATAACCTATTTCCGTTTTCTTTACCGCGTCTGGTGTCCGGACCTCGGCGCCAACCAAAATGCTATGTAATGTTGACCAGACCACACACTAGAAGGTGAAGGGACGACGACGATGTTTCGGTCCGTCCTGGACCATTCTCAACATTACAATGGTATGTAATGTTCCAATCTGCTCGTACAGCATAACTAGTCCTACAAAATCACACATTAAACACTTAAACGCACATATGCGCGTGTGTGTTATACATACATACATACAACACACACACACACACGACTAGGCAACCGTGGTGCGGGTCAAGAAACCTTGGGATGGGTGGAAGAGAGGGCTCTGAGGGCCAGTCCGTAAGGTGGATCCTCCGCCGTCTCCCTACACACACACTCCACCTTACGGTCGGCGGGAATCCGCGGCTAGCAAGCATATTAGGTCATGCGGGACTGGCCAAGTACCTTCCTAGCGCGCCCTCTTATATGGTCATTCAGCCAAGGTGGAGTTTTGATTGGCTGGAGCGGGGGCCCCATCTCGCACAAGGTAACCATCTTGGGGTTATCTTGAGATGATTTCGGGGCTTTTTAGTGTCCCCGTGGTCGAGGACCAGGCCTCTACCCCCAGGAAGCAGCCCGTGACAGCTGACTAACACCCAGGTTCCTATTTTACTGCTAGGTAACAGGGGCATAGGGTGAAAGAAACTCTGCCCATTGTTTCTCGCCTGGGATCGAACCCATGACCTCAGGATCACAAGTCCAGCGTGCTGTCCGCTCGGCCGACCGGCTCCCACTGAAAACCATGGTTTTACTTTTGTCTAACGCGATAATGTTTACATGTAGACAGGGAGGGGACATCAACCAATGGCTCAACTCTGCAACCAGGAGGAACGAGTCTATCTCGGAAAACCGATAGGCTCACACGCAATGTTTGTTGTTGTTTCAGATTTAGCTACCGAGAATGAAAGGTCCATGTAGCACGGGCTATGGCGAGCCCCGTAATCGAGTTCGGCTATTCGCGGTAACCTTGTTACTGTAAACACAGACTCAGTGGTTCCCATACTCTCTACGGCCATAACCCCTTTTCTCATATAGCGTCCTATTACCCCCTACACCTATTAGGCCGGGTTGATAGTAGAACACGAGGGGCTCACCATAGCCCGTGCTACATGGAACTTGTTCCGAGTAGCTGAATCTATAACAACAACAACATGGAACACGAACTCTTACGTTCGCTACAACAGTCCGCCACTTGGACCATTTCCCTTCCCATACACTAATACATTTATTCCCCTCCCTTCCCCTTACTAATTAGCTCCCCCGCTCTCTTCCTCCCCTTTATTGTGCACTTCCTCTACCTCCCCTTCACCAGTCTTCCCTTCGCCCCTCCTCGTCCCTCCACACCTCAGGCGCTTAGTATGACCCCTATTCCCTCCCCCCATCACCTACTGTCCCTCCCCCTCTTCTTCCACATCCGCCCCCTCACTCCCCTCTCCTCACCCCCTCCACAACATGATACACACACCCCCTCCCCCGTAACACAACACCTCTCTCTCCATACCTCACACACACATACACACACACACACACACACACACACGAGGGGGTCCTCGTAGCCTGGTGGATAGCGCGCAGGACTCGTAATTCTGTGGCGCGGGTTCGATTCCCGCACGAGGCAGAAACAAATGGGCAAAGTTTCTTTCACCCTAAGTGCCCCTGTTACCTAGCAGTAAATAGGTACCTGGGAGTTAGTCAGCTGTCACGGGCTGCTTCCTGGTGTGTGTGTGTGTGGTGTGGAAAAAAAAGTAGTTAGTAAACAGTTGAGAGGCGGGCCGAAAGAGCAAAGCTCAACCCCCGCAAGCACAACTAGGTGAGTACACACACACACACACACACAGCATTAAAAATGCCTAGTGGGTAAGCGCTGGGAGGTTGGCAAGCGTGGAAGGTCACCAAACCAGTACAAAGGTCCCTTTTAAAAAAAGAGGAGACGGCCATCAGACAAGATACAAGGCCGCAATAGAGAAGGAACCGTAAACATATAGTTAACTATATAACCACTTACGCAAACAAGGCCCTCCAGGAGGAGCCCACCACACCAAGCTTCACACCACGAGCACCCATGTATACATACATATAACTGAAAACTCTCACCCCAGAAGTGACTCGAACCCCATACTGCCAGGAGCACTCTGCAACTGGTGTACAGGACCCCTTAACCACTCGACCATCACGACTAATGGTCGTGATGGTCGACCATTCTGGCTTGTTCGCATCCATACATATACAGGAACACGTCTATGGCAGGTGTCGAGTAGCCAGATATAAGAACGCCTCAAGAGCCTGTACATAGAATTCGCACCTGCATAGAGTAACCTCAACTTTATAAGAAACTAAATTTTTTTGAGATATATACAAGAGTTGTTACATTCTTGTAGAGCCACTAGTACGCGTAGCGTTTCAGGCAAGTCCTTAATCCTATGGTCCCTGGAATACGATCCCCGCCGCGAAGAATCGTTTTTTCATCCAAGTACACATTTTACTGTTGCGTTAAACAGAGGCTACAGTTAAGGAATTGCGCCCAGTAAATCCTCCCCGGCCAGGATACGAACCCATGACAAAGCGCTCGCGGAACGCCAGGCGAGTGTCTTACCACTGCACCACGGAGACTGTAAGTATGTCACAACGGTGGCTCCAGAACCAACCAGGCCTACAGTAGACAAGCTAACCAGTTTATACAACACCGAGAAAAATACAACTTGAGGAGACATGATTACAACATGTAAAATTATTCAAGAGGCAGGAAAAAAAAGTTACACTAAATTACACAAGAGCTGAACCCCAAGAGCTGCACACGGATATACAAGCCGAGACTACACGACTGTTGCTCTGCTCTCAAAGGTTACACAACATCAACTTATCCCAGACAGAGACTGGCAGACTCGCCCTACATTTCAATATGACAGTGTGCTGTCAACCCGCACCTACGGCGCTGATACTGTCAACGCCTCGTCTATCAACAGATGTCACACACACACCTATAATCCAGGCTGTCATCTACCCAACCCGTTTTCGCACTTTCTTAGTCAATATTGACTTATTAAATAAGTACATATGTGACATACTAAGCAAACTAGTTTACCTTGAAAAGCGTCATAGACAACACCGACCTTACCTAACCTTCTTAGTATGTTAAGATAGGCATTTTATTGCTTCGTAATTACAATTATTACTTAACCTATACCTATAATAGGGTAAGTAATAATTACGAAGCAATAAGATGCTAAACTTAACATACTAACAAGGTTAGGTAAGATCGGTGTTGTCTATGAAACTTTTCAAGGTAAACTAGCATGTATAGTATGTCACATATGCACTTATTTAATAAGTCAATATTGACTATACGAAAGTGCGAGAACGGGTTGTCATCTACCAGAGATGGAACCAAGCCGTAAACCCACCAGTGGGTAACAGCCTGGTTGATCAGTCCAGCAACCAGGAGGCCTGGTCGACGACCGGGCCGCGGGGACACTAAGCCCCGGAAGCACCTCAAGGTAGGTAGGTGGCCTCCGGAGTCACGCGGCAGGAAGTGCGACAGACGAACATTACATCAGCACACACACACCCTGGCGGGCGGGGACCCGACAGCTAAACCACGCTTCCTCTACACAAAATACCAGAATATCAACCTGCAGAGCTCTCTTCACCGGCCCAACCACTTGAGTCGCTGAGCAGGATGAGGACTCGAGTGTCTCCAGTCAACTAAAAATGCCACAAGATTGTACTGACGGGTGAATCCAAGACGGTAAATTGTAGGAGGAGGACGAGGAGGAGGACAAGGAGACCAAGGACTAGGAGAGAGAGAGAGACGACTGCGGGAAGAAGGTGCTGAAGTAAATAAATAAGGACGCCATTGCAAGGCCATTAAGTGTCAAAGGATCACAAGAGCCTTCAATGTTGTCAGGTGCTTGTGTGTCGAGTGTTGACAAGTTTAGTTCACGGTGAAGGACACGACGAGACGCCCCCAGGAAGAGGCGCCAAGACGAGAGAAGAGCCTCTCAAGTATTCACCTAGTTGTGCTGGAGGGGGTTGAGCTCTGGCTCTTTGGTCCCGCCTCTCAACTGTCAATCAACTAATTTTTTTTTTTTCCATCACACAATAGTGTGATGGATCACAGTGCTCCAATAATGCACTAACGCCATCATTTGGTGCTTTATATAACCTAATACACCAATATTCTCAAGATTTCTGCCGGACAGTTAATTGTTTATCAGCTTGGAGCGGTCGGTACAGCGAAGTCTCCCCTTCTTGCCGGTCGGCGTTCGATCCCCCGATGACCCTAAATGGTTGGGCATCGCTCCTTCCCTCCCACGGGAGACATCTCCCGTCACGCAGGGTGCAGTCGCACCTCCACAGATCTACAGTATCATCTACTGATACTGGAAATGGCTCAAAAGGGCCACCACTTACGGGCTATTCATGCCCGTGCCACCTTTTGGGTGGCTTAATCTTCATCAATCAATCAATCACCTTCCCTCCATCCTATCCCAGCTCCTCCTCTTTTCCTCCCATTCTGCTCCAGCTCCTCCATTCTACCCCAGCTCCTTGTCCTCATTTCTCTTCTAAGTCCAATATGATCACACTGGCTTAGCACTTCCTCCTCACAATGACCCTTGCATGAAGAGAGAGAGAGAGAGAGAGAAGATTAAGCCACCCAAAAGGTGGCACGGGCATGAATAGCCCATAAGTGGTGGCCCTTTTGAGCCATTTCCAGTATCAATAGATGATACTGGAGATCTGTGGAGGTGCGACTGCACCCTGTGTGACGGGAGATGTCTCCCGTACGTGCATGAACACTCAGGTGTACATTAACACAGGTACAAGGGGCGAGAGGAGAGCCCACAAGGTTCATCTGTCGTGTCAGTAACTCTCAGCTTTCTCCATCAGCTGTTGCTGACTAGGCTTTGTTTACACCCACGTCAAATAAATCCACAAGGGCCGTGACGAGGATTCGAACCTACGTCCGAGATCATCCCAGACGCTGCCTTACTCGACTGAGCTACGACATGGTAAAAGAATTGCAACCAGAATTTCTACTGAATTTACCTGAATCCTGCAGCCTCTTCGAGACACAAACCAGGATTTTACACAACTCCCCCCATAAGCCACTCGAGCTATGTCAATAGGCCGTTCTCCCTCTTCGCCTTTACCACATTACACACAGAAATTTGATGCACCACGCTATTGTGGTTTCTGTGTGCACCGGCGACCAGTCTACTGGCAGTACAGGCCAGCACTGGTGCCGCCCCAGTGCCGGTTGATCAGTCCAGCAACCAGGAGGCCTGGTCGACGACCGGGCCGCAGGGAAGCTAAGCCCCGGAAGCACCTCAAGGTAGCCCCTCGCTCACGGTCCACGTCCCGGGCATATGCTAGCCACGTCCAACAGCCTGGTTGATCAGTCCAGCAACCAGGAGGCCTGGTCGACGACCGGGCCGCGGGGACGCTAAGCCCCGGAAGCACCTCAAGGCAAGGTACTCGCGCACGCAGCTGTAAATATTGACTTTTGTATGTAAACAATCACCGCTCCAGGAAAGGAAAGTCGTGTATATTTGATCAAATACTTTTATGACCCGATAATAATAACAGAAAACATTGGGGAATGACGGAGATAAAACCAAGAGAGGGCCGACCAGCTGAGGCTAACAGAACAAGATGCACTGAACAAAAGACTGAAGTCTGGGTACCATAAGTCTTCCTCGTCTGCCAGATAATTGTTGACACGGCCCCGTGCAAGTCTGTCAGGCCTTGTCAAGCTAAAGAAAACGGGAATAACTCGCTCAAGTTACAACCCCGCTCCTGTGCCAGGTAAGTCCACTACGGGCTCACCATAGCCCGTGCTACTTGCCCCGCTCCTGTGCCAGGCAAGTCCACTACGGGCTCACCATAGCCCGTGCTACTTGCCCCGCTCCTGTGCCAGGCAAGTCCACTACGAGCTCACCATAGCCCGTGCTACTTACCTGGCACAGGAGCGGGGCAAGTCCACTACGGGGCTCACCATAGCCCGTGCTACTTACCTGGCACAGGAGTGGGGCAAGTCCACTACGGGGCTCACCATAGCCCGTGCTACTTACCTGGCACAGGAGCGGGGCAAGTCCACTACGGGGCTCACCATAGCCCGTGCTACTTACCTGGCACAGGAGCGGGGCAAGTCCACTACGGGGCTCACCATAGCCCGTGCTACTTACCTGGCACAGGAGCGGGGCAAGTCCACTACGGGGCTCACCATAGCCCGTGCTACTTACCTGGCACAGGAGCGGGGCAAGTCCACTACGGGGCTCACCATAGCCCGTGCTACTTAGAACGTTTTGTTCCCAGTAGCTGAACCTTAAAAACAACAACAACGGGAAAGAACTGAAAGAGACAGGCGCTTCTGGGAACAAATCCACAAGGGCCGTGACGTGGATTCGAACCTGCGTCCGAGAGCATCCCAGACGCTGCCTTAATCGACTGAGCTACGACATGGTCAAAAGGAGTTCAAGCATCCCGTCATGAAGATGAAGAAACAGCTTCTGAGAACATCCCGTGCCTAGGTTCGAACCCTCATCACGACCTTTGTGGATTTGTTCAGTACTCCCTGGTGGTCGTGACGACCAGTGACGTCATCGTCATTAAGGGGGGGGGGGCGGGTGGTGACGAGGGGGGGTAGTGCCCCCCCCCCAAGGCCCAGTACTCACCCCCGTTTATAATACAAGTTAACCTGAGAAATTAATTTAGGAAAGACCTGGGGTAAATACTGGTTTTGGAAACATGATTGTCGATTTACGAAGCGAGTAACATAATAAATGTACAATCACCCGGGTGTTTCAAGCGTAGGTTAGACATATATATAATTGAAAAATGCAAATTAATTCAGAATTACTCAATTTTCTTCTTAGTTTTAAGACAATGTAGTCTTAAAAAAAAAAAGATAATCTGTTGCGGAAACAAACCTCGATACACGACTTCGAAGGCAAATATAAGATGCCCGTAGTAACCAAAGCTTAAAGGCGGGGTTTAGATGCTAGAGTTCGATCCCGCAAACACCTTCCAGTACCCCAAGGTGTCCATAGCCAGAAGGGAGCGTACACACACCTTTACCCCGCCAGCTCACGGGTCATCACATAAGCCTACCTGCGAAAAGAAACGGTTTATGTTAGAAATGAAACAAAAGAAATGAAAAAATAAACCACCACTGGCAATTCAATAGATATATGGGTTATAAGTGTCTATAACCATTATATAATGTGTGGGTCAACACCCAATGTTCCCACTAACGTGTGGGTCAACACCCAATGTTCCCCCTTACGTGTGGGTCAACACCCAATGTTCCCACTAACGTGTGGGTCAACACCCAATGCCCCCCCCCCTAACGTGTAGGTCAACACCCAATGCCCCCCCTAACGTGTAGGTCAACACCCAATGCCCCCCCTAACGTGTAGGTCAACACCCAATGCCCCCCCTAACGTGTAGGACAACACCCAATGCCCCCACTAACGTGTAGGTCAACACCCAATGCCCCCCTAACGTGTAGGTCAACACCCAATGCCCCCACTAACGTGTAGGTCAACACCCAATGCCCCCACTAACGTGTAGGTCCATACATGAACTTTGCCCGGCCACAACAGTGTAGAGTGGGACCATAAAAATGTCCAACACTGTCTCACGGAGCGGCGAGCCTCGCCTTGATAATTACAGCTTCGTGGCCGCCACCACAGCCTCTAAGGACGGTATTCCGGGCCCTATACTTGGCATCGTGGCTTTGATATTTACATGTGCGCGCTTGGGACTAACGGCCAGAGATGGGAGAGGCGATGGGAGAGTGTGAGAGTGGTCAAAGGAAAAGGAAGCGAGTATATGGAATGAATGACAAAGAGAGAGAGACGCAGTGACAGACACCTCACCCCCCACGACTCTCCCAAGAGTCCTGGTGCTGGAATACCTGTCACGATTCCTTTAGAGACGGCAACTTAGTGAAATGTCAAGGAAACCCGCACATATTATGGGCTTCAGAACAACACGAGGGTGTAAATCACTGTTGCAACTCCTACTTTACCGCGTCGAAGCTTCCTCCTCTTCCTCTAGGGAGCATTTTTATGAACCATTTGATTCACTTTTTGTCATGAAACCCAATTATGCTGCACCTGAACCCTCTTAGTGGTTCTTAGAACCCTCTTGAGGTTGAGAAACCTTAGGAGGCTGAACAAATCCACAAGGGTAGTGACGTGGATTCGAACCTGCGTCTGGGAGCATCCCAGACACTGCCTTAATCGACTGAGCTACGACAGGGTAAAATGCTTAGGAGGCTGGTCTATCACTGGAAAGTTATCTTTCTGAACACTAAACACGGGGACACTAAAAGCCCCGAAATCATCTCAAGATAACCTCAAGATAACACTTAAAAATATCTACATATTTACTAAGAGTCTTGAATTCAAGGAATTCCATTACGCTGTCGTTGAGTCAAACACTTGATCTGTACATCACTTGATATACACATGAAGATTTGTATCAGGAACGGTAACAATTAGCAAGGCAATTTTGGCCCGGAGTTAACAACTTGATTAGTGCCACCTGTTAACATCTCAACCACTAACAACCGCTACTGAATTACCACATCATTAGCATGAGTGTCGTCAACCACCACCACTACCACTAGCCTTATGGGGGCCGGTGGCTGAGCGGACAGCACGCTGGACCCGTGATCCTGTGGTCCCGGGTTCGATTCCGGGCGCCGGCGAGAAACAATGGGCAGAGTTTCTTTCCTGCCAATGCCCCTGTTACCTAGCAGTAAATAGGTACCTGGGAGTTAGTCAGCTGTCGCGGGCTGCTTCCTGGGTGTGTGTGTGGGGGGGGGGAATAGTAGTTAGTAAACAGTTGATTGACAGTTGAGAGGCGGGCCGAAAGAGCAGAGCTCAACCTCCGCAAGCACAACTAGGTTAATACAACTAGGTGAATACAACTAGGGGAATACAACTAGGTGAATACAACCTGCACATCCACGCACCACCGCCGCCATGCCTTTGACCTCAAGACGTTAGGATGGGTGACTTCCGGTGGCGGGTGCGGTGGAGGCTGTACGCAGACAGCTGCATCCACATAACTGGAGATGCTCCCCGGAGACCCTTACGGGCTCACCATAGCCCGTGCTACATGGACACTTTGTTCTCAGTAGCTAAATCTAAAAACAACAACAACCCGGAGACCAACTGCCAGATGAAGGCAGATATCGACACACGGAGAGAGAGAGAATTTGGAAAATACGATTTGGGACTACTTGACATGACATACCTAGGGAGACCAAGGAACAGAACTCTGCCCTAACGCTATTAATACTAAAGTTAACCAAGACCCGTGAACGCTTAGTGTACTACCTGGTACACAATAACTGGGGCGCGGGGAACACTAATCCTCCACACCAGTCAGTCAGTCAGTCAGTCAGTCAGTCAAAGCTTTTTGCGTTCACCTAATGCTCAGAAAGACCACCTGAGGCCTCTTAGCAAACACTCAGAATTATAAACAATTGCCTAATCCGGATACTCACACCTTTGTCTAATCCGGATACTCATCGCTTTGCCTAATCCGGATACTCGCCACTTTGCCTAATCCGCATACTCACACCTTTGCCTAATCCGGATACTCACCACTTTGCCTAATCCGGATACTCACCGCTTTGCCTAATCCGCATACTCACCGCTTGTTAATTCTCAATGATTTAGATGGACTGTACACAATACGGGTTCTGCGTCCCAGTGTAAAGGAAGAAATGTACACGTTTATCACCCAGAGTGTTCGGTAATATGTTTATTGTTTGTGATCTGTGTGTATATATGCAACCCGTTCTCGCACTTTCGTATAGTCAATATTGACTTAGTAAATACGTGCATAGGTGACATACTAAACATACTAGTTTACCTTGAAAAGCTTCATAGAAAACACCGACCTTACCTAACCTTCTTAGTATGTTAAGATAAGCATCTTATTGCTTCGTAATTACAATTATTACCTAACCTATACCAATAATAGGTTAAGTAACAATTGTAATTACGAAGCTATAAGATGCTTATTTTAACATACTAAGTAGGTTAGGTAAGGTCGGTGTTTTCTATGAAACTTTTCAAGGGAAACTATTATGTTTAGTATGTCACCTATGCACGCAACTAATAAGTCAATATTGACTTATTAAATTTGCGAGAACGGGTTGTGTTCTAATAGCAGGTCGTATTTTGACGTCTACTTTGCTCATAGTCAAAAATTTCCAAAAATACTCCCAACCCCCAGGTAGCCGGTCGGCCGAGCGGACAGCACGCTGGACTTGTGATCCTGTGATCCTGGGTTCGATCACAGGCGTCGGCGAGAAACAATGGGCAGAGTTTCTTTCACCCTATGCCCCTGTTACCTAGCAGTAAAATAGATACCTGGGTGTTAGTCAGCTGTCACGGGCTGCTTCCTGGGGGTGGAGGCCTGGTCGAGGACCGGGCCGCGGGGACACTAAAGCCCCGAAATCATCTCAAGATAACCTCAAGATAACCAAGTGTGCGGGTTCCAATCCTCCTGCTCATGGTTTCTATATATTTTCTCATAGCGCTATTGAATCTCTCAATATATTAGCCTAGTATTCTCGGGCTGATTAGAACCAATCCGTAAACTCCTATGGCATAATATGGTTTCGGTCTACCATGATGCCATAAACTCCCAGCTACCTATTTACTGCTAGATGAACAGAGGTACCAGGATGAAAGAATCTCGGCCCATTTGTTTCCGCCTCCACCAGGGATCGAACCCAGAACTTCAGGACTACGAATACCGAGCGCTGTCCATTCAGCCGTCAGTCCCTGGTCGGGTTTCCACACGTGTTTTAATAATATCTTCTCGAGTCTAACAATAATAGTTGACAATCACCTGAAACAATCGTACATTTTTGTGTGCGAAAGATGTACACATTTAAGAGTAGGCGAAGGAGTTGGTGTATCTAGTAAAGCAATATCGAATGATTAAGAGAAACCGGCTAGCTAGCTAGATCTATCTATATCTAATAACGCCTCTAAGATACTCAGACTGGAAGGTATACCACAGTTCAGGCCACACAGGTGAGGGGTAAGACCAGCAGAGGGCGCCAACTTCCCGCTAAAACCAAGAAAAACAAAAAGGCGGGAAACCACGCCGTGCTGCCTGTCCCTATTTTCAGCCCCACCTACACCCGCGCCCCTGGCTCCCGCCCACCTACACCCCTGGCTCCCGCCCACCTACACCCACCTACATCCCCACCCCTCGCCCCCACCTACCCACAGATCAATTATACCCACTTCTCCTTCCGCCCTTTGCCGCGGGTAAACCATTTCACGCATAATGGTAACAGCGGAGCCCCATGACGAGCGGGACGCCACAAATACCCAGAGAGCTGTCACAGAGCGGCCGTTGGAGACAATAGGTGGCCCGCCCTCCCTTGCCCACACCACAACACTTCCACCACAGGCGGAACCCGACCCCTCCTGCACCCACCACCACCACCACCACCACCTGAGGACCACAACACGCTACAGGGGATGGTTCTCCAACACAACCTACACGTGTAGCAATACTGGTCTACCGAAGGTGGCTAGTTTATTGTGCACCCTATACTCATCCTGTGAGCGGTAGCGCAAAAGCATTACAGAGGGGACAAAAGGTCTTTATCAGACCTTATCTTAGATTATTACATAAACAATTTCATCTATCCTTCACACCTTATAGTTACAATGTCAGCTAGTTACAGAGAAAGTGCTATTACAAGAGCTACCCTCTTCTGTGGGTTCCGCTTCACGTTACTGGCATAATACTGTAACCAAATGATTTAACGAAGACTTCGAAACGGTCATTCAGACATTAGGGAACAAAAGCCGCCAGGTTCGTATCTCCAAAAACCTTCGGCTTCAAGAGACAACCAGTGCAGTAATTAACTCTGTAGCTGCGCTGCGGTTTACGGAAATGGCACAGGAGTCTAGCAATCAATAAACCACAGGGAGTTATCTTGAGGTTATCTTGAGATGATTTCGGGGCTTTAGTGTCCCCGACGCCCGGTTCTCGACCAGGCCTCCACCCCCAGGAAGCTGCCCGTGAAGCAGGTAGCTCAAGCTATTCTCACCCCGTTCAGTACATCGTGTTAATACATACAGACACACACATCATAAACAATAAACATATTACCAAACATTCTGAGAGATAAACATATACATTTCCTCCTGTACACAAGTACCCGTAGGTGGAAAACTTAGTGTTCAAGAGAGAACTGGATAAGCACCTCCAAAGGATACCTGATCAACCAGGCTGTGACTCATACGTCAGGCTGCGAGCAGCCGCGTCCAACAGCCTGGTTGATCAGTCCAGCAACCAGGAGGCCTGGTCGACGACCGGGCCGCGGGGACGCTGAGCCCCGGAAGCACCTCAAGGTAACCTCAAGGTTACCACTGACCATAGGTTTACACCCCTGCCCTCCCTCCCTTTCAGGCTTCTTCAGGTATTTACGTGTATTTTAGAAACCTGTTCCGGGTTCGAACCCCGGTGGAGGCGGAAACAAAAGGGGCAGTTTCTTTCACCCTGATGCCTCTGTTCACCTTGCAGTAAATAGGTACCTGGGAGTTAGACAGCTGCTACGAGCTGCTTACATTTTCTAGTACGTCAAAATGCGTACTTCCTGGAGGTGTGTAACAAAAAGGAGGGCTGGTCGAGGACCGGGCCGCGAGGACGCTAAGCCGCGAAATCATCTCAAGATAAATCTTTCATGGATCGTAGCGGCTTAGTTTGTACTCGTTTAACAGTTTTCGAGTTGTGACACTTTACAACCCAAGGTTATGACTTATAACCTTCGTAGCGCCTCGGAGCTCATAAACCGTGTAATAAATACAAACACAGCCGCCATGATTGAGTCAAGATTTACAGGTTAGTTAAGTGGACACTTGAGTGCTTAATGAACCCTCACCATTTATTCTCAAGACACTTCATATCAAAATGTAAACAAATCGCATTCCATCAAATTACCACAAGTTCAACTCTGTTAAATTCCAAAACCCAAACTTAAGTACGACTAATAACAGTTCACACATTGTTGTTGTTGTTGTTAAAGACCCGCTACCTGGAACAAACTTCCAAGCAGCACGGGCTATGGTGATCCCGTGAACGAGAAGCATCTGTCACTTTTTATCCACATCCACGAACGCTCATGCATGTCACCTTGTACACAAGATGGTTTACCAACGGATTATAAGCCTCCCATCCTACCCAGCCTGACCTAACCCGATCCAAACTATCCCAACCCAACCTTAACCAAGCCTAAGGTAACACAATGATCCTAACCTAACTATATATATATGTGATTTTGACGATCATAAAAGGAGCCAAGTCAAACCGTCTTCAGTATGATGGATTGACGACATATATTGTATCATCCACACAGAGTGTATCCCTCCCTCTTCCCCCCCTCTTTCTCTCCCCCCCCCCTTTTCTCTCTCTTCCCCTCTTTCTCTCCCCCCTTTTCTCTCTCTTCCCCTCTTTCTCTCTCTCCCCCTTTCTCTCTCCCCCCTTTCTCTTTTTCCCTCTTTCTCTCCTCCCCTCTTTCTCTTTCCCCTCTTTCTCTCTCCCTCCCCCTCTTTCTCTCTCTTCCCCCCCCTCTCTCTCTCCTCACAGCCGCTCTCAAGAGAGGGACGAGGAGAGGGGAGAGGAGTTACGGGGTCAAAAGGTCAACACGAGGGGAAAAATGCCCACATGGGTCACGCTCCCACAGGCGGAAGACGCCAAGTGACTATATATAGCGTGTAGAAAAGAGGGGAACTGCTCAGGGATTAGAAGAGGGCTGCTAAGGCAGGGAAGTATTAGAGGGGGAAACTGGTGAGGGGTGAGACGGGAAGCGAAAATACTAGGCGGAAGCGTAGAGAGGGAAATAGGGAAAAAGGGGAAGAAATAAACACATATAGGACAGAAACGGGACAGAAGATTGAAGGGAGGAAATTAGGGACCCGAGGTATAAACTAGATTTATTATTAATATCTTTATTGACAGATTAATTACAATTTACCTATAAACGAGACACAGATGACAGGACACGCGGCCCTTGTGACCACGAAGCTATTCGTGCTTCACAAAGGAGAAAACAAAATTATAGAAATGGAAAAATAAAAAAAGAACCAGGAATAGAAAAAGAACGAAAAATTAGGATTGCACTCTTAAAGTGGTCGTAAATTTTACGGAGAGGCAGGAGGGGGCGGGGGGGGGGGGAGGAGGCAGAGAAGGATGTGGAGAAATAAGGCAGAACAAGGGAATAAGGAATGCGAGGGATAATGAGAGGCGAGAGTAACGAATAAGGTAAGAAAATAAGGATTGATTGATTGATAAAGATTAAGCCACCCAAGAGGTGGCACGGGCATGAATAGCCCGTAAGAAAATAAGGAGGCGATGAAGATATTCCACCACCACATCTTTCCTTCATTTTCCTCATCCTGAAAATATTAACTTTAAACCAACTTAATCCTATTCTTTATTCCTCCTCCTCCTCTTCTCCTTCGTCACGAAGAATATGTCGAAACCAAAGTCTGGCAAGAGCCTCCCTCTCTCTCTCTCCAACACAAGTGCCAGAGTGAAGTGTTTCACCTCATCCTCACCCCACCACCACAGAAATCTTACACACAGCAGAGACAGAGAGAGAGAGACGAGGAGACAGAGAGAGAGAGAGAGACGAGGAGACAGAGAGAGAGAGAGAGACGAGGAGACAGACAGAGAGAGCAAAATAAGAGACAACCGAGCCAAACTGTACCACTTAAGAGAATCTCTCGTGCGCAGGACTCTTAATTCTGTGGCGCGGGTTCGATTCCCGCACGAGGCAGAAACAAATGGGCAAAGTTTCTTTCCCCCTGAATGCCCCTGTTACCTAGCAGTAAATAGGTACCTGGGAGTTAGTCAGCTGTCACGGGCTGCTTCCTGGGGTGTGTGTGTGTGTGTGTGTGTGGTGTGGAAAAAGTAGTAGTTAGTAAACAGTTGATTGAGAGTTGAGAGGCGGGCCGAAAGAGCAAAGCTCAACCCCCGCAAACACAACTAGGTGAATACACACGCCTTAAATCCAGCCATGCGCCCCATACCAAGCCTGGCATACACCTGTCACCACCCAACATCATCAACCCACGTGTCAATATCATGTAAACAACACAATCACCTGACGCTCTTAGCACCACTTACCAACAGCTTCCCGGCTTGTAAAAGGCGTTTAACATCACTGTTATCATTCCTATCAAACGCTGTCTTAGACAACAACACCAGGTGAAAGTCGAGAGCACTTCGAGATGGTGATAATCTTGGCAACCAAAAAAGGAAGGAGGATATTATAGTGTGGGATGGTAGTGGTGGTGGTGGGGATTGTGGTGGTGGTGGTGGTGGTGGGGGGATGGTGGTGGAGGGGATGAACAGGTGGCAAGTGGATGGATGGCAAGTTAGAAGGGTTGATAGAAAATATTGATGGATTTATAGAGGGATGAGTTGATGAATGGCTGCGTGGATAGCTAGCTGGGTGGATGAGACACACACAGGGCTAGGAAGGAAAGGTGGATAGATAACGTTGAATCCAACTAGCAAGATGGCTAGGAGAGAAGACTAGGCCCCCCGCGGCCTGCTCGGGGACCGGGCCGCGGGGGCGTTGAATCCCGAAATGCTTTATCATTAAAGCATAAGGATGTAGCCCCAGTGATCAGTGCCGTCTCTTCCCACCCCAGAGGTCCCGGGTTCCATTCCCGCGCGCGACAGAATGGTATTAGGTATTTGATGCCTCTGTTTACATACCAGCAAACAGGTGCCGGGGAGGCAAGGGAACTGTTGTGGGTCGCGCCCTTCTATCTTGAGGTGATCTTGGAGATCATTTCGGGGCTTAGCGTCCCCGCGGCCCGGTCCTCGACCAGGCCTCCTTTCTGTTACACGTCTCCCAGGAAGCAGCCCGTAGCAGCTCTCTAACTCCCAGGGACCTATTTACTGCTAGGTGAACAGGAGCATCAGGGTGAAAGAAAAACTGCCCAATTGTTTCCGCCTCATTCGGGGATCGAACCCAGAACCCCAGGACTTGGTAGGCCTATGAAAGGTTCTTTTTCTTCCCCCATTGTCGGGGACAGGAAGCCTGGTAGGTTTATACAGGTCCCTCCTAGAGATCGACGGGATACATACCACAACAGTTGCCTAACTCACTAGTCCACTACGGGCTCACCATAGCCCGTGCTATTTGGAACTTTGTGTTCCAGGTAGCCGGTCGGCCGAGCGGACAGCACGCTGGACTTGTGATCCCGGGTTCGATCCCGGGCGCCGGCGAGAAACAATGGGCAGAGTTTCTTTCACCCTATGCCCTTGTTACCTAGCAGTAAAATAGGTACCTGGGTGTTAGTCAGCTGTCACGGGCTGCTTCCTGGGGGTGGAGAGGCCTGGTCGAGGACCGGGCCGCGGGGACACTAAAGCCCCGAAATCATCTCAAGATAGAAGTAACCCGCTCCACTACCATACGGCTGCGAGCAGCCGTGTCCAACAGCCTGGTTGACCAGTCTAGCAACCAGGAGGCCTGGTCGACGACTGGGCCGCGGGGTCGCTAAGCCCCGGAATAACCTCAAGGTAAGGTAACCTCAAGGTAAGGTAACCCTCCAGGGTATCCGGTCTTACATTTCACCTTTGTGAATGTACATTAATGACACTATGTAAAAGACACATCAAACACTTTATGTAGGGCATACGTAAATCTGTGTATCTATGTATTTACGTATGTAGGTTAGCTTAGCATTTTAAAAGCACCGAATCACCTTCTGTGGTTGAGTGTTCAATAAACCCTTGAACTATATGTTTAACACATCTCTAACCCTGTCCATGGAGGACAGAAGAAAATGTATATATGCTGGTTAGCATTGTAAATGTGTGGCCACGTCTGTGGTAGGAAAAAAAAACCTCCAACCCCCACCCACCATGGGAAAGGAAGAGGATACACATGAACCAATGACGGAAAGGGTGATTGGGAGTAAGAGCGGATGGAAGGGGAGGCTAAGAGCCGCGGGAAAGGAATGCCAGAGTGACTGGGAGAAAATCTACCCACATTGCCCACCTCCGCGGGTCATGATTCATCTCCACACAACCAGGTGGAGAGGCGAGGCAGGTTCTCCGGCCTCGACAAGTAGGACACGCACACACACAGGCGGGACCAAAGAGCCAAAGCTCAACCCCCCTGCGAGCACAACTACACGAGTACACAAGCCTCCTGGTCGGCAACCATCACTAAAGAGCCATTAGGCAAAATTGTAATGAAATTTTGTCAATAAAGATGTTAATAATAATAATAATTCTACGTAGGATATCTCTCTATCTCTATATCTATCTCTATATCTATCTCTATATCTATCTCTCTGTATCTCTCTCTCTCTCTCTCTCTCTCTCTCTCTCTCTCTCTCTCTCTCTCTCTCTCTCTCTCTCCCTCCCCTTCCTCGTTCCTTCTTCCTCCTTTCCTCTCTCGTACAGTCATTAAATCTTTTTATCTTAACATGCAAATGAGGGCTGAATATATATGCTGACAAAAGCGTTGACAGAAACAACTGGCAATTTCAAGGAAAGGAAGTGGTAATTAGGGCGAACTGAGATGAAGAAAGCAGGAGAAAGTTGCTTCGTGTCGGAAGAGGGAAGATAAACGGAGGAGATGGAGAGAAAGGGGGAGGAGGATAAGACAGAAATAATAAACAAAATCTAACATATTAAACAAAAAGCTATGAAGGAACTGATAGGAAAAAAGAGAGGAAGACTACTGGTGTAGAAAGTGGCATGACAGAAGTCAGTGAACCTACTCGACCCACACAGAGTCTACAAACCCATCTGTCGCTCTACCACCACTGTCCAGTTACCATCCCACACCACTCACCACCTTACACTCCTTCACCACCGCTCAACACCTGTTATCTTGAGGTTATCTTGAGATCATTTCGGGGCTTTAGTGTCCCCGCGGCCCGGGGAAGTCCCCTCCACCCCCCAGGAAGCAGCCCGTGACGGCTGACTAACACCCAGGTACCTATTTCGATTAAGGCAGTGTCTGGGAAGCTCCTGGACGCAGGTTCGAATCCTCATCACGGCCCTTGTGGATTTGTTCGTATGACCTATTTTATTGCTAGGTAACAGGGGCATAGGGTGAAAAACTCTGCCCATTGTTTCTCGCCGGCGCCTGGGATCGAACCCAGGACCACAGGATCACAAGTCCAGCGTGCTGTCCGCTCGGCCGACCGGCTCCCCACCGGCTGTTTGTTTTAAAGTCACGTCTCCTGATGGACAACACAATAAGCAATGATGAGAGACAAGAAAGAAAAGTTATTTTCTATTTTTTACCCGAGGTCAATAAAACCATTCCTGCCGCATTCCTCGGCACGTTTTTACCGTCATCTTATAGCGGTCGAGATGACTGGGTTTTATCTTGGCCCGTTCCTTGGCCCGTTCCTGACGTGCCTTGGCTCGTTCCTGGCGTGCCTTGGCTCGTTCCTGGCGTGCCTTGGCTCGTTCCTGGCGTGCCTTGGCTCGTTCCTGGCGTGCCTTGGCTCGTTCCTGGCGTGCCTTGGCTCGTTCCTGGCGTGCCTTGGCTCGTTCCTAACGTTCCTTGGCCAATTCCTAACGTTCCTTGGCCCGTTCCTAACGTTCCTTAGCCTGTTCCTAACGTTCCTTGGCCCTTTCCTAACGAAACATCTTAAAATGCTTCTTAATATCTGTGGGTCTGTCTACTTTTCAATTATTTTATTAATAGTCGATTATTACTAAATGAACATCAAACAAATACAGTTAGCTGAGCAGTGTGTTATGTCCGTGGATCCTTTGGCAAGGAAACCGGTCACATTTGTGTAGCCCATTCATCCCCCCGAACAAGGAGACCCTGAAATGGACTGTTTATCCTTGATACAGTGATGGATAACTGTAAATTTTATGTGTGTGTCTTACACAGTGGTCGGCTTATGGGGGGACCCGTCACACACACACTGACCTACACACACACACACACACACACACACACACACACACACACACACACACACACACACAAGACAGAAGAGTTAGGGGGGGACATGATCACCACATTCAAGATTCTCAAGGGAATCGACAGGGTAGATAAAGACAGGTTATTTAACACAAGGGGCACACGCACTAGGGGACACAGGTGGAAACTGAGTGCCCAAATGAGCCACAGAGATATTAGAAAGAACTTTTTTAGTGTCAGAGTGGTTGACAAATGGAATGCATTAGGCAGTGATGTGGTGGAGGCTGACTCCATACACAGTTTCAAGTGTAGATATGATAGAGCCCAATAGGCTCAGGAACCTGTACACCAGTTGATTGACGGTTGAGAGGCGGGACCAAAGAGCCAGAGCTCAACCCCCGCACGCACAATTAGGTGACTTCACACACACACACACACACACACACACACACACACACACACACACACACACAAACACACAAACACACAAACACAAACACAAACACACACACACACACAAACACAAACACACACACACAAACACACACACACACACACACAAACACACACACACAAACACACACACACAAACACACACACACAAACACAAACACACACACACAAACACACACACACAAACACACACACACACACACACACAAACACACAAACACAAACACACACACACACACACGTATATGTCTGCATAATACAACAACAAGGAGAGGAAGGAGAAGATGGAGGAGAAGATAGAGAAGGAGAAGATAGAGAAGGAAGAAGAGAGAGGTAGCTAGGTCACTGGGACACCAAAAACTATTCCCCAGTCCACGTTCGGCGCCGCCACAGCCCTGCCTGCTCGCCTGAACCTGCTAATCACTTAATTGCACCGTACTAATTGCTCTTCAGATGGTGCCAGTTAACCGTCCACTCTTATTAAGGTCAATGAGCGCTCCAACTTCTTACAAGACTGGCGCTCAAGCGCATCAATGATTTACGGGCTATTCATGCCCGTGCCACCGCTTTGGGGGTGGCTTAATTTTCAGCAATTAATCATCAATGATTCGCTAATAATCCTACTCGCGTGATCACGGTATTATTGTATTAATCCTGTATAATCATTTTTTTAACGTCACTTTTATCCCTATTCTCGTTCTTATCGACTCTTATCTTTTCAAACCCATTAAGACTCAACCCGTCAACAACCAGCCTAGGTTAACCCTGTCAACCATCAACCAATTGTACCGCCGTCAATAACCAGCCTAACCTGTCAACCCAGGCCAACTTGTCAGCCATCAGTCAAACACCTCCCCTCGCTGCCTGCCGAACATGACAAGGTGATCGCCCCCCCCCCCCACCTCTCTCCCCCTTTCTCTTTCTCTCCCTCCCCTCCTCTCTCCCTCCCTCCCCCTCTCTCTCTCTCTCTCTCTCTCCCTCTCCCCCTCCCTCCCCCTCTCCCTCCCTCGTCAACCTGAGACAGGTGTAGAGGCACAGCGACTACCAGGTAATAACAGTTTCCTGTGCGTTTATCATACCGTTGAGCGGCGCTGCTCCGTTTTTAACACGTCTTCATAACACACACACACAGCCCTATACTAACATTAGCCAACCCACACATCCGAAAATAAAACCATTACCTACCATTACCAAAACGTCTAACTGGACTTGCTTGACAATTGCGTTACCACTAGGATCTACCATCCTAGTATTCCTTCCACTTTCCTAATGCCCATTAGGTCCCCCCTTAAGTCTTGCCGCAGCCTCATGCCCGTAACCCCTTAAGTTGCCAGCGACCGTCACCGCGCGACCACGAGGACAGCCGCTACGCCTCGCGGACGACCGCTGTTGGCCTGAAGGGGAAACCAGAGTTGGTTTTCCCCTCGGTATTTACAACCACAAGGGGATCGGTACGCCGCACCCCCTCTGGTCGTGGGGGAAGAGGAGACGTGTGGGAGAACTGAAATGGGTGAGGGGGGGGGAAGAGGGAGAAAGGGGGGGTTAATGGGTGTGGGGGGGGGAGGATAGGGGACTAGGAAGGGGAAGCTAGTGAAAAGAAAATGTGAAAGATTGAAGAGATACCCACAGCCCCCGCTCCTGTGCCAGGTAAGTCCTCTACGGGCTCACCATAGCCCGTGCTACTTGCCCCGCTCCTGTGCCAGGTAAGTCCACTACGGGCTCACCGTAGCCCGTGCTACTTGCCCCGCTCCTGTGCCAGGTAAGTCCACTACGGGCTCACTATAGCCCGTGCTACTTGCCCCGCTCCTGTGCCAGGTAAGTCCACTACGGGCTCACCGTAGCCCGTGCTACTTGCCCCGCTCCTGTGCCAGGTAAGTCCACTACGGGCTCACCATAGCCCGTGCTACTTGCCCCGCTCCTGTGCCAGGTAAGTCCACTACGGGCTCACCATAGCCCGTGCTACTTGGAACTTGTTCCGAGTAGCTGAATCTATAACAACAAAAGACGGAAGAGATGCAAATAGTTGGAGAAAATTGTGTGGTGATATCACAAGGATGTAGAGTGAAGATAATGACACATGAATAACAGGAAACAAAAGGTGAATAAATGAGAGCCAAAATAAATAGAGATGAAGAACAGAGAATTAGAGTGGGAGGAGAATAAACAATTCACAGAGAATGAAACAACAGACAAACAGCAAGACAACGAAATAAGCAACAAGAAAAGAATGCAAAGACTTAAGAAAGAGAAGGATGAGCAAAATAAACAAGGGACGTAAATGGAGAGGAGATGACAAGGATGAAGCAAGAAACGAAGCAGAGAACAGCAAGAACAAGGGAATGATGCAAGAAAAAAAGGAGAAATGAAGACATTGAAAGGTCACAGCGAATGCTGAGAAAGGTCAGGAGACTGTCAGTAAGCGTCTGGGGGAAGAGAAGGGGGGTGAAAAGAATGAAGGGGCGAAATGAATGAAGAAGGGGGCGAAATGAATGAAGAAGGGTGCGAAATGAATGAAGAAGGGGGCGAAAAGAATGGGGAGGGGGAGGGTATGGAAATGAAGAGATGGAGTAAGAAATGGGAGAGAAAAGGTTAGACATTTCTGACTGTTTATTTACACAAAAGCACCAAAGTAACTTATTGTGTAATTTTCTTTCGCGGTTATACGTTTTCAAATGATTGATCACGTGTTAAATTCTTCCTGATTTACACACAATTATATAAATATATATATACATATATTATATATATACACAATTATATAAATAAATATATATATTATATATATATTAACCTAAAAGGGGTACCACCACTGGTGCAAGTGTAGGGACCCATAGCCTTGGAGAAGAAAATAAGGAGTACTCAGAAGACCTTGTGCATATATATACATATATATACACAAGTTTCATTGAATATGACTGCATATTCTGTATTAATTATTTCCTTGTTTAGGACTTCTATCCCTCTGACTAGAGACACACACACACACTCAACAGTATGGTAATTAGCAACAAAGTTCATAATACCTACAATATATCTAAAACATATTATACCCAACAACAACACACTACAAGCCCAGCATGAAGGCTACATCGCTACACAAAGCATCCCACATGAAAGAATCACTTCTCATTTACTGTGCATCACCACCCTAGGGCGAGCGACCCTGGGGGATATACAGGGTGCTGGCTCCCAGGGGAGTGTGGGGTGCCGTGCCTAGGGGGGGGCCAGGCTAGGTGCCGTACCTAGGGGGCCAGGCTAGGTGCCGCGCCTAGGGGGGGGGGGCAGGCTAGGTGCCGTGCCTAGGAGGGCCAGGCTAGGTGCCGTGCCTAGAGGGCGCCAGGCTAGGTGCCGTGCCTAGGGGGGCCAGGCTAGGTGCCGTGCCTAGGGGGGCCAGGCTAGGTGCCGTGCCTAGGGGGGCCAGGCTAGGTGCCGTGCCTAGGGGGCCAGGCTAGGTGCCGTGCCTAGCGGGCCAGGCTAGGTGCCGTACCTAGGGGGGCCAGGCTAGGTGCCGTACCTAGGGGGGCCAGGCTAGGTGCCGTACCTAGGGGGGCCAGGCTAGGTGCCGTGCCTAGGGGGGCCAGGCTAGGTGCCGTGCCTAGGGGGGCCAGGCTAGGTGCCGTGCCTAGGGGGGCCAGGCTAGGTGCCGTGCCTAGGGGGCCAGGCTAGGTGCCGTGCCTAGCGGTCTGGGTAACAGCATTTGAGATTAAGTCGTACTATCAGTGACATGGGCACTTTAAACGTATACACAAATCAGCCTACTACCGGCAGGGGGGGGAGGGGCAGGGACCAAACCAGGTCATTCAGAATGTTTGGTAATATGTTTATTGTTTTGTCATGTGTGTGTATATATGTATGAACACGTTGTTCTGAACGGGGTGAGAATAGCTTGAGCTACCTCATCCCTTTGTGTGTATTTTACCTCAATAAACTTTGTACAATTTCAGTGTTGTAAGGGTCCCCCTGGCCCCAGTGCGGCCCGTCTCTCTCCCACGAGCGCAGGTACACAGGTACCACACCCACACCCACACAGGTACCACCACCTACACCCACACAGGTACCCACACCAACACCCACACAGGTACCCCACACCTACACACCTACACCCACACAGGTACCACCACCTACACCCACACGCACACAGGTACCCACACCTACACACCTACACGCACACAGGTACCCACACCTACACACACACGGGTACGCCCTACAAACCGGACACCAACCGCCTCTCCTTTCTCCCCTACGACTTATTTTTTGGCAAGCTCTACGTGTGATATGAGAGGGGGGGAGGGGAGGGGAGGAGGAGATACTAGAGAAGTTTGAAAGTAAAGTGAGAGGATGAGAATGTTGGAGATACCAGTGGAAGGTTACCCAGGTAATAATAGTTATCTTGAGGTTATCTTGAGATGATTTCGGGGCTTTAGTGTCCCCGCGGCCCGGTCCTCGACCAGGCCTCCACCCCCAGGAAGCAGCCCGTGACAGCTGACTAACACCCAGGTTCCTATTTTACTGCTAGGTAACAGGGGCATAGGATGACAGAAACTCTGCCCATTGTTTCTCGCCGGCGCCTGGCATCGAACCCAGGACCACAGGATCACAAGTCTAGTGTGCTGTCCGCTCGACCGACCGGCTCCCATCGCCACATCTCCAGTGCAAAAACTGGAAAACGGAGGAACTGACTAACTCTCGTGTGCCTCATAGTTCCTCCTCTAATTGTTAGCAGAGTAGGCTTCGTGTCCTCATGTTACGAGGAAATACGTCTGTAGGTTGGGTTGAATTCGCTTGGGATAGGCTGGATTGTGTTGGGTTGTATTTCAATCCGTCAAAAATCCATCAGCAAACCAACTTCTACACGAAATTAAATGAATCCCCCTAAATTAACATGTAGGCACGAACAACGGAAAGAACATTGTTGACCAGACCACACACTAGAAGGTGAAGGGACGACGACGTTTCGACTTGAGAATGGTCCAGGACGGACCGAAACGTCGTCGTCCCTTCACCTTCAAGTGTGTGGTGTGGTCAAACATACTTTAGCCACGTTATTGTGACTCCTCGCCAGCCCCGGAAAGAACACACCAGGTATCATAGAGGAATTACTATTACCAAACAACAGGAACAAAGTCGACTTTTCTACAGGACATCAGATGCGCTTCACCACTGCGCACACTACACTGTAACACACATTCATTACCAAAGACTACGAACACGGGCTCAACAAAATAAATGTCTTCTCCAAGTACAGACTACGAAGACACCACATACTTGAAGAATCACGAAGATGCACAGTTACCTCTGACGACTCACTGCTCTCTATAATCTTTGGAACCGCTAACATATAATGTAGCCTAATGGTCTCACATGATGCTGCTGTGGCTGCTGCGGCTGCTGCTGTGGCTGCTGTGGCTGCTGTGGCTGCTGTGGCTGCTGTTCTAGTCTCTCGTCTTGCAAGAAAGCTGTACCTGGTTGATACCTGCTTGATGGAGTTTTGGGAGTTGTTCTACTCCCCAAGCCCGGCCCGAGGCCAGGCTCAACTTAGGCTTCTCTCTCTCCCCCCCCCTCCCACCTCCTAGGCCAGCTACACACTTTTCCCCCCAAGATGCAACCCACAAAAGCTATCAAACTCCCGGGGTACCTATTTACCAGCTAAGTGAACAGCGGCATCAGGTGAAAGAAAACGTGCCCAACGTTTCTGTCCTGTATTTGGTGGCGATAACTGTGACTGAAGTCCAGCATGATATTTATTCACGCCCATCCACTCATACCTACAGCGAAACGTCACAACACGTTAAGAACATGTAGAGAAGCTTTTACCGTGGACCCACCCCCGTAGCCCGCACCTTTGGACCCACCCTCGTAGCCCGCACCTTTGGACCCACCCTCGTAGCCCGCACCTTTGGACCCACCCTCGTAGCCCGCACCTTTGGACCCACCCTCGTAGCCCGCACCTTTGGACCCACCCCCGTAGCCCGCACCTTTGGACCCACCCTCGTAGCCCGCACCTTTGGACCCACCCTCGTAGCCCGCACCTTTGGACCCACCCTCGTAGCCCGCACCTTTGGACCCACCCTCGTAGCCCGCACCTTTGGACCCACCCTCGTAGCCCGCACCTTTGGACCCACCCTCATAGCCCGCACCTTTGGACCCACCCCCGTAGCCCGCACCTTTGGACCCACCCTCGTAGCCCGCACCTTTGGACCCACCCTCGTAGCCCGCACCTTTGGACCCACCCTCGTAGCCCGCACCTTTGGACCCACCCTCATAGCCCGCACCTTTGGACCCACCCTCATAGCCCGCACCTTTGGACCCATCCTCATAGCCCGCACCTTTGGACCCACCCTCGTAGCCCGCACCTTTGGACCCACCCTCGTAGCCCGCACCTTTGGACCAACCTCGCGACCTCATTGCTCGCTAACTTTGAGCGTAAACCTCTGTATATCTACGGGCTCACCATAGCCCGTGCTACTGGGAACTTTGTTCCAGGTAGCGAATCTTTAATAATAACAACCTCTGGATAATACCTTCCCACATGGGTCACCCCGCGGGACTAACTCCTCCTGGCGGTTAAGAGCCATTAAGAGCTCGACAACGCTGCCGTAATGACTGCTCATTGCTGCCACAGTTCCGTGTTCCTCTCCCGGGGCTCTGCCGGGGCTCTCACGGGGCTCTGCCGGTGCTCTCGCGGTGCTCTCCCGGTGCTCTAGCCGGTGCTCTACCGGTGCTCTCGCTGGTGCTCTCCCAGTGCTCTCGTTGTGCGTAAGACTACGAACACGGGCTCAACAAAAAAATGTTTTCTCCAAGCACAGACCACGAAGACACCACATACTTGAAGAATCACGAAGAGGCACAGTTAACTCTCCAAGTCTAGTGTCAGAATCGGTTGGTAATGAGATGAAGCACGAATGTACTCGCCTACATTTGTGGGAACGAGCTCCGCTCTTGGCCCCCGCCTTCCCAACGTTCTTCACGTTAGTTCTGCATTCTCTGTAAACATTGACATTAAATCTAACCTCCTCTGTCAGGCCCTTCACATTAGATGAGCTCTAGTAGCTAGTGGAATTAACTTTTATATACATTATATATATATATATATTATATATTATATATATATATATTATATATATATATATATATATATATATATATATATATATATATATATATATATATATATATATATATATATATATATATATATATATATATATATATATAAAATTATATAACAAAAATCCCATGTCAGAGCCCATTATTTTCAATGGTTAATTATCACTTCATTTTAACTATTTATGGCAACACCCCAGTTTCATTGTCAGATCTTACGGGCTCACCATAGCCCGTGCTACATGGACACTTCGTTCTGAGTAGCTAAATCTATAACATTGTCAGATCCCAAATCCTTATCCTGATCCCTTCCAAGTGATATACGGTCGTAATGGCTTGGCGCTTTCCCTTCATAGTTCCCTCCCTCCCTCCCAGTTTCCATTGAAATCCTGCGCCAATCCAACTTAAGGATTACTCATGACCCTCTAATATTTCCATAGCTCAAGAAAATTGTGTATTAGCGAAAAGACCAGCTACCATTAATGTATAATGGTTAACTGTAAATACATAGATAATGTTACATTTCAATAGCTAACTAGCCGACATTATTATAATGAGTGCAGGATAGAGGTAATAGAGGTCTGATAAAGATATTATGTGCCCTCTATAATCCTTTTTGCGCTACGGCTCACAAGATGAGTATAGGGTGAACAACCAACTAGCAGCCTCTGGTAGCAACACTAACAAAACATCCTCCCTCTCCGATACCATTGCATCTCTACTTTCCTAGAGTGTCTGATGAAGCACAGTGTCAATCTTAAGTCAAGATAAATATTGTCGCAATCTTTTCCACTACACCTATCAACTCCTTGAAAGAGATGGAAAACAATGGGAGTAATTTGTTTAAACACAGGCTACCCCCCTTTGTCTTATTGAGAATGTTATGAATATTTTTCCAAGATGTTTACGAATGGCTTTTTGCGATCATTGACTCAAGCGCAACATACTCCAATGTAGTGAATACTTTGCTCGGTAATACTCCTAACCTAATATTTGCAGACATGGCGCGGCGGCGGCGGCTAGGCTACAACATTTATATGTTGGTGGTGGTTTAAATTCAGTTACTCAGAACGAAGTGTCCATGTAGCATGGGCTATGGTGAGCCTGTATTTATTTTATTTATATACAAGAAGGCACATTGGATTGGTGAGAATACATAGCATAGTATTTACAATCTTGTAAAGCCACTAGAACGTGCAGCGTTTCGGGCAGGTCCTTAATCTAACAGATAATTTTAAGTAGGTAAATTCTAGCAGATAAAGTATAACAAACACAGATCACAATAACGTGATGCATCAAATGGACAAATCCACAAGGGATTTGTCTGGGATGCTCCCGGACGCAGGTTTGAATCCTCGTCACGGCCCTTGTGGATTTGTTCATTTAAAGTATAACAAAGCTGGTGATGGTTTGTCAAATATAATAAGTGGCTTGAGATGAACTGTTGGCTCCAGGGATCCCAAGCGAGGGCTCCAGGGATCCCAAGCGAGGGCTCCAGGGATCCCAAGCGAGGGCTCCAGGGATCCCAAGCGAGGGCTCCAGGGTCACGTTGCTTGCGGGAGAGGCTATTGTCTTCACTCACAATGATAGATGAATAAGGGCAAGCATTACACATGCGTTTGTACGACCACCACCACGTTTCTGTCTTTAAACAATACTCTCCTAACAAGGCCTGTGATCCTGATGACCTCAAATGCCCTCTCTCACCAACACGCCGCTACAGACAAGGTCACACCAATATATCCTTAACAGCAAAGTCCATGAACAATATCTATTACCTCCCAAACGACCCCCTCCCATTAGGAGTTCCACCCCCCGCCGCGCCTTAAGTAGTGTTGGTGTTGTTATAGATTCAGCTACTCGAAACAAGTTGCAAGTAGCACGGGCTATGGTGAGCCCGTAGTGGACTTACTTGGCACAGGAGCGGGGCAAGTAGCACGGGCTATGGTGAGCCCGTAGTGGACTTACCTGGCACAGGAGCGGGGCTCCCGCGCCTCAAGTGATGATTGATTGATTGATGATGATTAGGCCACCCAAAAGGTAGCACGGGCATGAATAGCCCGTAAGTGGTGGCCCTTTTGAGCCATTACCAGTATCAAGAGCTGATACTGGAGATGTGTGGAAATGCAACTGCACCCTGCGTGACGGGAGATGTCTCCCGTCACCTTCAGTGTGTCAAGCCGTTCTTAAATACCGCCGACCCCAAGGTGTTCCAAGATCAAGCAGTGTTTGACTTGGAAGCGCCGTTTAAGGTCACCGTAATGGTCTAGGTCAGAAGTAACGAGGCGTTGTGGCACAGCGGTGCGAGGCTTTAGAGCATATTTGTTGCCCTCTTACCGTGACCGCCTCGCTCTTGTGGCTCAGAGGTCACTACTTGCATGACTTTTCTAAAGAACAAATCCACAAGGGCCGTGACGAGGATTCGAACCTGCGTCCGGGAGCATCCCAGACGCTGCCTTAATCGACTGAGCTACGACTGAGTTACGACAGGGTAGCTCAGTCGATTAAGGCAGCGTCTGGGATGCTCCCGGACGCAGGTTCGAATCCTCGTCACGGCCCTTGTGGATTTGTTCATTTGATGCATCACGTTAGTGAGATCTCTGTGTGTAATGGCTTTTCTAGTTGGCTAAACATTCGTCTGCCTTCACTATGTGGATGTTTCTTGTTAATTTACCCAACAAATATACTTTTACAATAGGCCTACGTGTTAATATCACCAGGATTCACCCTATTCTTCCTTCGAATTAAAGATCATAGGCTTAATACCTCATCTCTATTATTGTTGTTTAAGATTCAGCTACTGGGAACAAAATTTCCAAGTAGCACGGGCTATGGTGAGCCCGTAGTGGACTTAACTGGCACAGGAGCGGGGCTGTGCCTCATCTCTAGCCACGGGGATGTACACAAATCAGCAGCCAAGATCACAGTGAGAAACGAGAAAAACAAAAGCAGTCGGGGTGTTCTCAATAACACGGTGATGGAGAAAGCGACTGTTCTCCGAGCTAGAACAGAGATGGAGAACACCAACCGGTAACTAGCGCGGGGGGTGGAGGGGGGGGGGGGAAGCTAATAGAGAGCAAGGCGGTGTGTGTTTGAAGTGGGGTGTGGTAGTGGCAGTGGTGTGTGGTGGGGCGTGATGGTCGTGTGGTAGAAATTAGTGTGGTGGTACAGGCCGTCCTCTCCAATGTTCACAACGTCACTAAACTGATGTACTAAATTGCTTAGAACCTATCCTAACCGAGGACCCACAAACAGAAAACGGGACAACACGTCAATTTTGCAACCCGTTCTCGCAAATTCGTAAAGTCAATATTGACTTATTAACTACGTGCATAGGTGATATACTTAACATAATAGATACCCTTAAAAAGATTCATAGAAAACACCGACCTTACCTAACCTTGTTAGTATCTTAAGATAAGCATCTTATTGCTTCGTAATTACAATTATTACTTAACCTATACCTATTATAGGTTAGGTAATAATTGTAATTACGAAGCAATAAGATGATTATCTTAAGATACTAACAAGGTTAGGTAAGGTCGGTGTTTTCTATGAATCTTTTTAAGGGTATCTATTATGTTAAGTATGTCACCTATGCACATAATTAATAAGTCAATATTGACTTATTAAATTTGCGAGAACGGGTTGCAATTTTGCGAGCCGCTGTGATTTTCAGTACATAGTTCTTGGCCTGATGGGACTTATCCGTCAGAGTACCATGTACTATTTCGAGAGGAGAGGCTACAGGCGAGTTTGTGGCGGTCGAGTGTGTGGGTAAATTACTGTAATCTATGATAACAAACGCCATTCGCACACTTGTGATTAGTTAGCTGAAGGTGAATGACATTGGAGGGGGGTGATAGGTTATCTTTATTCTAAAGTAAACATAATTAGCATAAACTAAGCCAAGTCCGAGTGAGAAACTGTTTCACGGTGATGACCGACCTATTGGCTCCGTCCACACACTTCTTAAAATATATAACACTATATATAAACAAGCGAGCAGTTGCTCTACCAAGTGTGTGAGCAAGCAAGCAGTTGCTCTACCAAGTGTGTGAGCAAGCAAGCAGTTGCTCTACCAAGTGTGTGGGCAAGCAAGCAGTTGCTCTACCAAGTGTGTGAGCAAGCAAGCAGTTGCTCTACCAAGTGTGTGGGCAAGCAAGCAGTTGCTCTACCAAGTGTGTGGGCAAGCAAGCAGTTGCTCTACCAAGTGTGTGAGCAAGCAAGCAGTTGCTCTACCAAGTGTGTGGGCAAGCAAGCAGTTGCTCTACCAAGTGTGTGGGCAAGCAAGCAGTTGCTGTACCAAGTGTGTGAGCAAGCAAGCAGTTGCTGTACCAAGTGTGTGAGCAAGCAAGCAGTTGCTCTACCAAGTGTGTGAGCAAGCAAGCAGTTGCTCTACCAAGTGTGTGAGCAAGCAAGCAGTTGCTGTACCAAGTGTGTGAGCAAGCAAGCAGTTGCTCTACCAAGTGTGTGAGCAAGCAAGCAGTTGCTGTACCAAGTGTGTGAGCAAGCAAGCAGTTGCTCTACCAAGTGTGTGAGCAAGCAAGCAGTTGCTGTACCAAGTGTGTGAGCAAGCAAGCAGTTGCTGTACCAAGTGTGTGAGCAAGCAAGCAGTTGCTCTACCAAGTGTGTGAGCAAGCAAGCAGTTGCTCTACCAAGTGTGTGAGCAAGCAAGCAGTTGCTGTACCAAGTGTGTGAGCAAGCAAGCAGTTGCTCTACCAAGTGTGTGAGCAAGCAAGCAGTTGCTCTACCAAGTGTGTGAGCAAGCAAGCAGTTGCTGTACCAAGTGTGTGAGCAAGCAAGCAGTTGCTCTACCAAGTGTGTGAGCAAGCAAGCAGTTGCTCTACCAAGTGTGTGAGCAAGCAAGCACTCTCTCCTGTTGTCCGCTGCTCTTAGTTAAATTGTTAGTAACACCTCATGCTTTACATTGTAGTTAGTTAAAAAAAACAGTAATTTATACAATTATCGATCGATGGAGATGATACTTCCTGCTGCTATCTGTCAGGGGGATAGCCTAGATAATATGGAAATGGAAGTTTTGGTAGTTGTAGAGTACATTAGTATGTCCTAGTGGTAGTTGTAGAGTACATTAGTATGTCCTAGTGGTAGTTGTAGAGTACATTAGTATGTCCTAGTGGTAGTTGTAGAGTACATTAGTATGTCCTAGTGGTAGTTGTAATATTGATAGAAGTAATAATATTGTGTACCAACACCCATCACCTCAGCCAGTAGACAACACACCACATGAGACGAGTGAAGTTGGTTGCAAATTTAATTTTTTTTAATATTGCCCCGAGGGGCGAGTTTATTGGGCAGCGCCACTCCTCCTGTGAGTGGACACACCGCCATAGTGACAGTATTGGGCAGCGCCACTCATCTTGTGAGTGGACACACCGCCATAGTGACAGTATTGGGCAGCGCCACTCATCTTGTGAGTGGACACACCGCCATAGTGACAGTATTGGGCAGCGCCACTCATCTTGTGAGTGGACACACCGCCATAGTGACAGTATTGGGCAGCGCCACTCATCTTGTGAGTGGACACACCGCCATAGTGACAGTATTGGGCAGCGCCACTCCTCCTGTGAGTGGACACACCGCCATAGTGACAGTATTGGGCAGCGCCACTCATCTTGTGAGTGGACACACCGCCATAGCAGCATGTATAACACTCCCCAATAGGAAGAAAACCCGCTGGGTTGTTCATCCTGTCACTTGTACCCAGACACAGCTGGGACTTGCTTAACTTGCAACCCGGCCACTTAATAGAACGTCGCATTTTGACGTACACTCTGCATAAGGCCAAAAATCGTCGTACTAGAAAATGGCAGCGGCTCACGAAATTAACATACTGTCCCGTTTTCTGTTCTGGGTCCTCTGGTAGGCTAGGATAAGAGCACTTTAATACTACGGTTTCTTGACGTTGGAAAATCATAGGAGAACGGGGTGGTGGTTGAGGTGCTCTGGTGTCTCGCGTCGTGATGAGAGAGAAGGCAAGCTTCTTGCCGTCGTGTCACCAAGGACTCTAAAGCGGCCGGAACAAAACTTGACACTTGAAAAGCCGTTAAGAACAGAGGACGCCACTAAAGGCTGCACACACTCACTCAAGACAAGTGTGAAGAAATCTGTGGTGCACACCAACACTTGATTGTTGTCTTACAAGATACAACACCCTAAGAGCACTATCTTGAGGTTATCTTTAGATGATTTCGGGGCTTTTGTGTCCCCGCGGCTCCCCCTCCACCCCAAGGAAGCAGCCCGTGACAGCTGACTAACACCCAGGTACCTATTTTACTGCTAGGTAACAGGGGCATAGGGTGAAACAAACTCTGCCCATTGTTTCTCGCCGGCGCCCGGGATCGAACCTGGGACCACAGGATTACAAGTCCAGCGTGCTGTCCGCTCGGCCGACCGGCTCCCCCGATAGAGATACTAGAGTATCTCTCTATTTCTTGTTTTTAGATCTCTACTTCAATTCAATTTCTTTATCATGCACTCCATCCCCATCACGGTGAGCGGTGGTGGAAAGTGTTAGTCACAATCTACTAACAATGACACTGCTCATTTTAATGTTCAAATATGTTTATTTCAACATTGCTCAGTAGATATCTAGTAGCTCTAGATCTAACAATTCCCTGGCTTAGAGCCTAGCATTTATCAGAAGTAAACTTCACAGATCAATTTCTCACCAATGTTAAAAAGCCTATTAAAGTCTCTCTCTACTGCCCGTCAACACTTATTACTCAACTAACTACACCCTCAGCAATTTAAGAGAACCCATCCTCCAAAAAATGACTAAACTAAAATTAATATTACTGTTATGTACAAACTATGGCAGATATGTACAAAATATGGCGGATATGTACAAAATATGGCGGATATGAACAAAATATGGCGGATATGAACAAAATATGGCGGATATGTACAAAATATGGCGGATATGTACAAAATATGGCGGATATGAACAAAATATGGCGGATATGTACAAAATATGGCGGATATGTACAAAATATGGCGGATATGTACAAAATATGGCGGATATGTACAAAATATGGCGGATATGTACAAAATATGGCGGATATGTACAAACTATGGCAGATATGTACAAAATATGGCGGATATGAACAAAATATGGCGGATATGAACAAAATATGGCGGATATGTACAAAATATGGCGGATATGTACAAAATATGGCGGATATGTACAAAATATGGCGGATATGTACAAAATATGGCGGATATGTACAAACTATGGCAGATATGTACAAAATATGGCGGATATGAACAAAATATGGCGGATATGTACAAAATATGGCAGATATGAACAAAATATGGCAGATATGAACAAAATATGGCGGATATGTACAAAATATGGCAGATATGAACAAAATATGGCAGATATGTACAAAATATGGCGGATATGTACAAAATATGGCGGATATGTACAAAATATGGCGGATATGTACAAAATATGGCGGATATGTACAAAATATGGCAGATATGAACAAAATATGGCAGATATGTACAAAATATGGCGGATATGTACAAAATATGGCAGATATGAACAAAATATGGCAGATATGAACAAAATATGGCGGATATGTACAAAATATGGCGGATATGAACAAAATATGGCAGATATGAACAAAATATGGCGGATATGTACAAAATATGGCAGATATGAACAAAATATGGCGGATATGTACAAAATATGGCGGATATGTACAAAATATGGCAGATATGAACAAAATATGGCAGATATGAACAAAATATGGCGGATACGTACAAAATATGGCGGATATGTACAAAATATGGCGGATATGTACAAAATATGGCAGATATGAACAAAATATGGCAGATATGAACAAAATATGGCGGATATGTACAAAATATGGCAGATATGAACAAAATATGGCGGATATGTACAAAATATGGCGGATATGTACAAAATATGGCAGATATGAACAAAATATGGCAGATATGAACAAAATATGGCAGATATGAACAAAATATGGCGGATATGTACAAAATATGGCAGATATGAACAAAATATGGCGGATATGTACAAAATATGCACGAAATGTAACTAATTTACATTTTCTACTACTAGGATTCTAAATTGAATTCTAATTCTATGCACAAAGGAATACTCTAATACATATGCAGTATATAAGACTAAGATAGAGTTCTAATTCAGACCCCTCTATGTAACACCTCAAAATTGACTTTTTGGGGTGGGTGGGGGTGCAACAGTTTATAATTTGCATCCACAGAAAAAGTAATCAGTATTTTCTACTTCCGTCTACAGTAAGCACAAATACAGTCTGTATTGTGTACTTCTATGCTTATGTTAGGACGAGAGCTGACACATTACCACCAAAACACAAGAGTGAACAACCCATTTTTCCATGATGCGAGAAGCGTCAAATTTGATATACTTTTCCCTAGCCACATGCGTACGAACCTAGGCAACCCATCTAGTACGTCAGTATTAGCGTTTCAAGTTTTACTAATATATTGTATTTTTAACGTATTGGTAACCCGTAAAAAAATCAAAAGGGGCTGTAATAGGCAAAAGGACGGGATATTTGTGAACCTATTGGGCCAATATACGACAAGTTATAGAGGTCGTACTATGGTTAATCTTCAGAAAATAGTTTAAACCTAATTTGAATAAAACTTGCCTTAACTACTACTTGTTTGCGAATACACTTATCCAAAAGGTCTAACACCACATGCATTCTCAATATTTTTATATCTACTTTTTATATTTTATACATTTATATTTTAAATTTTATACATTGTTTATATTTTAACATTCTACCTATACTGTGTTATATTTGGTTTAGTAAACAGTTTACCGGAAAGCCAATAACAGACGTGGAATCACTTGATTACGTCAGCAACCTGTCCTCTTAAAAAGAACGTCGCTTTTGGCCCGAATGCGCACTATGGCCAAATTTGGACGTAATTTGACAATGAAAAAAAATGAAAATAAATTTTGGATTTTTTTTCAACAACAGCAAGTTAAGGGTCCTCTGATAGGTTAGGTGGGCAGGAAATTCTCATAAAGTTTCAAAACGTTATGAAAAACGATAATTTAAAGTGTCCTCTCATAACCTCTGCGCGTACGCCGGACGACTCAAATAGAAAACGGAACAGAACGTCACTTTTGTGAGTCGATTTCATTTCAAATTACGTCCAAATTTGGCCATAGTGCGCATACGGGCCAAAAGTGACGTTATTTTTAAGAGGACGGGTTGTGGTCAGACATGTATAAATGAGCTTGGGTGGATACAGGGTTGAGCTGCCTCGTATGGACCCCAGAGGCCTTTTGCAGTTTCTTTAATATTCAAGTTCTGTGAATCTGGTAACGGCCAGTAAATGGTAAAAATAACAGGCAAGTTGATATCAGAGTCTAAAGGAAATATGATTATACATGGTAAATAAAACCTTTTTCTTTCCCTTTCACAGAAACACCAGCAATAAAGATAAGAGGATCGATAAAACAAAATATAAGCGACTCGAAATGTTGCATAGGCTAAAGTGTTCCTATTGTATACTCTCAGCATAGAGGTTACATATAGGTTAGTTATCTATGATATCAATGCATCTGATGATAACATACACCTGACAACAATACACATCAGATGACCAACACCCCCCCCCCCCCTTGCCCTCACCTAAATCGCCGGTTCCGGTCATAGCCTAACCCCGGTAAAACGAAAAATTCACGGTTAACCGTTAACGGCGTTCTGAAGTGCTTGCATTAAGAAAGCCATCCGGCAAACTACATCTACTGCCTACCTTACCTTGGGGTTACCTTGAGTTGATTCGGGGCCAAGGTCTCCGCGGCCCGGTCTCTGATCAGGCCTCTTGGCTGATGGTTAAGCCAACCAGGCTGTTGACTGCGGCTGCTCGCAGCCTGACGTATGACTCTCAGCCTGATTGATCAGTTATCAATTGGCAACCCGTTCTCGCAAATTTAATAAGTCAATTTTGACTTATTAAATATGTGCATAGGTGACATACTTAACATAATAGTTTCCCTTGAAAAGCTTCATAGAAAACACCGACCTTACCTAACCTACTTAGTATGTTAAGATAAGCATCTTATTGCTTCGTAATTACAATTATTACCTAACCTATACCTATAATAGCTTAAGTAACAATTGTAATTACGAAGCTATAAGATGCTTATTTTAACATACTAAGTAGGTTAGGTAAGGTCGGTGTTTTCTATGAAGCTTTTCAAGGGAAACTATTATGTTTAGTATGTCACCTATGAACGCAAGTAATAAGTCAATATTGACTAATTAAATTTGCGAGAACGGGTTGCAATTGGAGGTCTTTACAGAGTTCTCTTGAACACTGTGAAGGGTCGGCCAGTTATGCCCCTTATGTGTAGTGGAAGCGTGTTGAACAGTCTCGGGCCTCTGATGTTGATAGAGTTATTGACCAGACCACACACTAGAAAATGAAGGGACGACGACGTTTCGGTCCGTCCTGGACCATTTTCAAGTCGATTGAGAAGTCATTTCAGCCACGTGTTACCTAGCAGTAAAATAGGTACCTGGGTGTTAGTCAGCTGTCACGGGCTGCTTCCTGGGGGTGGAGGCCTGGTCGGGCCTCCACCTGGCCGGGCCGCGGGGACACTAAAAAGCCCCGAAATCATCTCAAGATAACGTTATTGTGACTCATCATCTGCAAATTGATAGAGTTCTCTCTCAGAG